>NC_079214.1:3115451-3280451 GCF_029633865.1 Lampris incognitus | reverse complement strand
TCATGGGCCAAAACGTGAAGTTCGATGTTATGGTGCCATGGCGCCACCATCTGGCCAATCAATATCATTTTATTTTCTTTGCATGACTGGCGGGTGAGGTTTCCAGCCTATCTGCCGCCACGTTTGGCAACTGGAGCTGTCAGGTTTCTGAGACCCGGATACTTTTAGGGGGGAATAATATTAATAACAATACTAACGGATACAATAGGGGTCCATTCGCTGCTCGGGAATCATTACTGACTTCCGATGCATGCCGAATCCCAAAACACCCATACAAATGAACGGAGACCCCATCACCACCACCAACTCTTTGAAATTCCTTGGACCATCCAGCAGCACAGGGGCGGATCTAGCATTTTCCTAAAGCAGGGGCCGGACAGGGCCTTTGTTGTATTGCCCAACTCATACTGCCAGGTTTACAACACAAACCAGTCGGGAGACGGATTCGTAATTAGGCCGTCATGACAGCCGGTAGTTTATTCACCCAACTGAAACATCTCCCTCCTCAGGTCACCCGTAATATCAATACCCTGGGCCACCCATCGGTGGCAGCAACGGACCAGGTATAATCACAATATATAACGTCTCCTCCCCACTTAATAGCGGGGCGGATAAGAAACGGAGGTGTACACATCTGGATAAAAGCGTGAAAATGGGTACATGGGGGTTCTAGAGTATGCGGATTTCTAAAACAGCGGGAATCACGACGTCGCTCAAACGGTACCCGCCCAAAATCAAAAATTCAAAATGGCCGCCATAAAACACGTTTTTTTTGCCATAAAGATGTACTTTAACAGATTTGAGATGTGTTTTATTGCATTTGTTGACCCCAAAACAACCTGGGTATATGCTTTTTAATCATAGCAATCGCAGTATTTATGGCTGATTTATTGGCAAACACGCGTTTTATGGTGGCCATCTTCAATTTTAAATTTTCGGCGGGAACCGTTGGAGTGACGTTGTGGTTCCCGCTATTTTTGAAATCAGCATACTCTAAAACCCCCATGTACCCATTTTCATGCTTTTATCCAGATGTGCACGAGTGACCGGTGTGCTTTTTCATTGCGTCGTGTAGGAAAGACAGGACAACTTCTCTCATGCATGGGATCTGTATTCTGTCTGTCTCATATAAACAACACAGGACAGGTTTCAGGAAACGTCAGATCAGCTCCTGCTGTAGCCTCTTTCTACATGTCCAGAGCGGGAAAGAGACAGAGGTCAGGGGGAACATACGTTTTGGGCTACTAACAGGAAATGGGATCACAACAGGGAGTGTTTCCTGATGATATAATAAAATAAAATAACAATGTTAGCAATGAAAATAATAATAATAATAAGAGAAGGTTGGATGATGTGGGGATAGTGAATCAGGAAGTTCAGTGGATTAACAAGGAGGAAGTGAGGGCAGCTATGAAGAGGATGAAGAGTGGAAAGGCAGTTGGTCCTGATGACATACTGTGGAGGCATGGAGATGTTTAGGAGAGATGGCAGTGGAGTTTTTAACTAGATTGTTTAACATAATCTTGGAAAGTGAGAGGATGCCTGAGGAGTGGAGAAGAAGCATACTAGTACCGATTTTCAAGAACATGGGTGATGTGCAGAACTGTAGCAACTACAGAGGTATAAAGTTGATCAGCCACAGCATGAAGATTTGGGAAAGAGTAATAGAAGCTAGGTTAAGAGGAGGAGAGGTGATGATCAGCAGCAGCAGTATGGCTTCATGCCATGAAAGAGCACCACAGATGTGATGTTTGCTTTGAGAATGTTGATGGAGAAGTATAGAGGAGGCCAGAAGGAGTTACATTGTGTCTTTGTAGATTTAGAGAAAGCATACGACAGGGTGCCGAGAGAGGAGGTGTGGTATTGTATGAGGAAGTCAGGAGTTGCAGAGAAGTATGTAGGAGTGGTGCAGGACATGTATGAGGGCAGTGTGACAATGGTGAGGTGTGTGGTTGGAATGACAGAAGGGTTCAAGGTGGAGGTGGGATTACATCAAGGATCGGCTCTGAGCCCTTTCTTGTTTGCAATGGTGATGGACAGGTTGATGGACAAGATCAGGCAGGAGTCTCCATGGACGATGATGTTTGCGGATGACATTGTGATCTGTAGTGAGAGCAGGGTGCAGGTGGAGGAGAGCCTGGAGAGGTGGAGGTATGCACTGGAGAGAAGAGGAATGAAATCAGTAGGAGCAAGACGGAATACATATGTGTGAATGAGAGGGAGGACAGTGGAATGGTGAGGATGCAAGGAGTGGAGGTGACGAAGGCATATGAGTTTAAATACTTGGGGTCAACTGTCCAAAGTAACGGGGAGTGCAGGAGAGAGGTGAAGAAGAGAGTGTAGGCAGGGTGGAGTGGGTGGAGAAGAGTGTCAGGAGTGATGTGTGACAGAAGGGTACCAGCAAGAGTTAAAGGGAAGGTTTACAAGATGGTAGTGAGACCAGCTATGTTGTATGGTCTGGAGACAGTGGCACTGATGAAAAGACAGGAGGTGGAGCTGGAGGTGGCAGTGATGAAGATGATAAGATTTTCATTGGGAGTGATGAAGAAGGACAGGATTAGGAAGGAGTATATTAGAGGGACTGCTCAGGGTGGACGGTTTGGAGACAAAGCAAGAGAGACAAGATGGAGATGGTTTGGACATGTGTGGAGGAGAGATGCTGGGTATACTGGGAGAAGGATGCTGAGTATGGAGCTGCCAGGGAAGAGGAGAAGAGGAAGGCCAGAGAGGAGGTTTATGGACGTTGTGAGGGAGGACATGCAGGTGGCTGGTGTGACAGAGGAAGATGCTGAGGACAGGAAGAGATGGAAACGGATGATCCGCTGTGGCGCCCCCTAACGGGAGCAGCTGAAAGTATTAGTAATAGTAGCAGTAGTAGTATTTAGTCCGAACACTTTTTACACCTTAATAGTGGTACTGTATACAAATACAGCTTTTTTATGTTTTATCTTTAAGTTGTTTTGTCTGACTGGCGGAAAAAAAGGCCAAATTTGAATTGAAAAATTGCAACTTAAGCTCATGGTCAATCCATCTTTATACATTTAAATGGGGACTAAAAATAAAAAAAAATCAAAACTGAGTGACTCTGAAACTACATGAAGAAAACTCATTGTGCTACAACCCCCCCCCCCAAAAAAAAACAACATCAGACTTGGTTACTTCAATCCAAGTCCGAGTAATGTACAAGACTTCTCTCTATCAGCACTGCATAATGAAGTTGCTCCTTAGAAGGAAAGACAGCAAACAAAGTTTTGTCACAGCAACACCAATTTATTTGTCTAACAGACAGGATGTCAGTAACAGAGAATCATTTCTGCTTTGTACCATCTTTATACATTCCAGTTTCTCATACCACAGTGACAGCTTTGCAATAGTATAGCGTAGAGAAATGCAAATACATAGTACACACTAACCAAGGCTCCTATATAGTTACAAGACAATGGCCTCAGGGTGTGAACAGACCGCCAGAGCGAGTACGAGCAACAATTCATGCAAGGCAGAAGTCGTGCAAAGCACTTTTCTCTACATAACTATTATAAAGAGTAAAGTATTTGGAGATATCAGCTCAGATGGAAACTTTCAGAGGAAATCGTTACGAGTCTTTTGGTCACAGCAAGTCAAACTACTGCGTTCTCTGGCGGACCGTTGGCATCCTGTTTCTTACATTTTATTCCAAACAGACTGCAGAGTTTCATCAGCATCAGATCCACAATCTCCTCTTCTTCTGACGGCTGCAAAACAGAGAAGGAATGGAGTATAATTCAAAAACAAGTTGGTCCTGTTGAGCTACCAGCTCTGACAAGTCCTCAAATTCCTTGCAACATTCAAAGCCATGAAAGCAAAAGGTTGTTGTAATGGCAGGGATTTGGACAGAGAATTACAAGATAATCAGTTGTCACACGCTGTACACTTTCTTACTCGGGGGCAGCTGTCGACTGTTATGGCATCCTAGGTATTAAAAATCAACAGAAAAGACTTTCAGAGCTCAGTGTGGTTGCAGTACCTCATGATGGATCTGCTCTTGACTAAATGCTACGAGGATGACAGAGATGAAGAGGTTCAGCACCACAAAGGTCATGAAGACGATGCAGGAGCCAATGAGGAACGCACCCAGCACAGGATTGTAATTCAGGACCTGAGGGAACGGAGGAGCTAATAGTCAATGAACAACATGGAACTCACATAATGAGGTTAAAGTTAGGGTTACCTTGGGCGTCTGGGTGGCGGTCTATTCCGTTGCCTACCAAATCCTTGTGTCACCTGTGGCTTGGTCGGGCATCCCTACAGACACAATTGGCCGTGTCTGTGGGTGGGAAGCCAGATGTGGGTGTGTCCTGATCGCTGCACTAGCGCCTCCTCTGGTTGGTCGGGGCGCCTGTTCAGGGGGGAGCAGCTCGCAGCTCGTCTGGTGTTCAACCGCCCTAAGTTCTCCCACACAACTCCCCTTCTCATGTCCCTACACTGGCTCCCAGTAGCTGCTGGCATCCAGTGTAAGACTCTGGTGCTGGCCTACAGGGCAGTGAAAGGAACAGCTCCTTCCTATCTCCAGGCCATGGTCAAGCCCTACACCCCCGCCCCACCACTTGGCTCTGCTGCCTGGGGACGCCTGGTTGCCCCGTTGCTCAGAGGCCCTTGCTGCCGATCGACCCGGTCCCGGCTCTGTTCTGTCCTGGCCCACAGTGGTGGACTGAACTCCCCACTGATGTCAGGACAGCAGAGTCGCTGCCCATCTTTCAACACAGGTTGAAAACTCACCTCTTGAAGAACTACTACCCTGTTACTTGTTCTTAGCACTTATTATATTCGCTCATTAAAAAAAAAAACTCTTTCTTGCCCTTTTACTTTAACACTGGTTTCGCTCTTAGATGCTTGTTTAGATGCACTTATGACCTCTGATGACTAGTAGTTCTCCTGATCTCCTACGTTAAATGATGCTCTTATTCTAAGTCTCTTTGGATAAAAGCGTCGGCTACATGACTGGAATGTAATGTAATGTAATGGGAGGGGGGACTGGGGGGAACAGTGTGTTCCTCCCATGTGCTACGTCCCCCTGGTGAAACTCCTCACTGCCAGGTGAAAAGAAGCGGCTGGTGACTCCACATGTATGGGAGGAGGCATGTGGTAGTCTGCAGCCCTCCCCGGATCTGCAGAGGGGGTGGAGCAGAGACCGGGACGGCTCAGAAGAGTGGGGTAATTGGACAGGTACAATTGGGGAGAAAAGGTGGGAAAATTTAAAAAACAAAAGTTAGTGTAGCGGAGGCCTAGTGAACACTCCTCTGATATTTTTTTATTTTCTTTTGAAGGAATCCCTCCTCTGCCATATTTCTTTTTGGGAAGTCAGTTTCTTTTTGAGCAGATTTACACTTGTGGCTCGTGTAGTGGAGGTGTCGTTTTACATTTTACAAAGTTGTGAGATAATCCTGACATCTTATTGTGAACGGTATCAGGATTTTTCTTGGCTGTTTCTGTGATTGACACTGAAGTGAGCCAATCAGGTGGTCTACTCTGGTGCAGGGCAGCCAATCAGCAGAGGTTCTCTACAGCAGACCGACAGCTTGTCGTTTTTTGCCAGAGTGAGTGAGCAGCTTGTTTAAACCTTCTGTTGGCTGCAAGTGTGCAAAAGATGCTGAGATTCGGCTGTGCTGGACCAGCAGGGTTATGGTGGGATTTGGTCCGCTCAGCGGTGAGTGTAGTAAGGTTGTTAGATGCTTAGGGAAGTGAAAATTGCCGAGAAACACGGAGCGAATAAGACGGCTAGGTCAGCACGTGGCTGTGGGAAAAATGTGGTTAGCCAATCTCGATTATCTGCCGGTGAACCATGGAAATGTATTTTCATATGTGCAACCTGTGTTTTTGTGCAGCCTCAGAGGTTCACAGAGTATAAAATGTTTGTGCCTTATGTGATGTGTGTACATTTGAAGCCTTAAATCAAGGTTAGCTTGAAGTATTTGGAGTAATGTCACGCTGAAGTTTTGAAGTGTCGTTAACTTGTTACACTTAGCTTGTTAACATGTTACACTGAATTTGATTAGAAACTATATTTTTGTTGTACAACAGAACCAAGTGAGAATGCGGTTTGAATTAGATTGTATTATTAATGTTTGGTGATAATTCACCCTGAATTACAAGTTAGATATCATCTATATTGACAGTGTAAGAATGCAACTCGAACTATGTGGATGTGATGTGACCTGTCTATAGGTCAGGTTTTGGTAACTGCAAGTCGGAGCAAATTGCAGCATCGCAATTTGCTCCAACTTGCAGGCTTGCAGGTCTGATGCCGGGACTCCACTCCACTGAGGGATAAAGGTTCATACAGGCGCGTCTGCTGCGAGAGATTCCAGACATCCCAGTTAACTGGGTGGCGAGCCAGACTGTGATGGTGATTTTGACTTGTGAAACGGATCCCTTCCTCGCTCATCGTGTGGTAGGACACACACAGACACAAATTGAATTGGGCCCAACGACTGAAAGACTAAGCTCAAGGAAAAAAAGGGTTTTCTTTTGTGCACACCTTATTATTTTAGGTTGTTATTTTGGGTAAATTACTTTTGTCTATGTTTAAACTGCCACTTTTGTGTAATAATATATGTGTTTATACAAATTGATTTTGGTGTATGATTCTCTTGATTGAGATTCAAACCCTTGGGCTCTTGCCATCCTAGTTTCTTCCGAGATTGGTCCACATTCACATCATTGATAACCTGTCAAGCTAGTTTACTGCTGTAACCTACTGCTAAATAGTGACCGGGGTTACATTAGGGTTAGGGTTAGTGAGGGGTAATGGGATAAGAAAGCAACCATCTCAAACAAACCTCTTCATAGTTGAAAATGCCGAGCTGCAAACTGACCATCGTCTGAGCTGCATCCATCAGGGTTCGGTATGAGTACAGCTTCCAGCCATACATCAGATTGGACTGGAGAAAAAAAAAAAACAAACAAAAAATAAGCCCACCTTTTTTGATAATATGCATTTTTAAAAAAAAAGATTTTTACTTTTTAAACTTTTTTAACAGTTGGAAAAATTACTATGAATGTGCAACGTTTGGAATTTTTGCTGTAATCCAATAACTGGTAATTTCCATGGTTATTTAGACCAATACTGATATTTTCATTTCATTTCAATCCCATGTGTTACTTTGCAGCAGTGTAGTTTATTATCTGTTATTCCACTGTAACTGTACATAAAACACTGATTTATTACTACCTGTCCTGGTTTATTACTAAACACTGTTTCCAAATGTCTGCATGACTGAAGGAGACAAACACAAATGATTCAGCTTAAATGGAGAAAACCCGACACAGGTAGTTTGGCAGAACATTTTCAGACATCTTTGTTCTTACATTTGTTCTACAACAGGTTGATCTTTAAAGCTTCTCAGTAACATGGGCCCATCATAACTGTGGCCTCAATGAAAACTATTTGTTGTAAATATCAAAAGGCATTATATTTCTGTGTATGCTGTGGCGCCACCTGTCTGTCCATCAAAGCCTGTCGTCGCTGTCAGCACATCATCATACCATTATGACGCATTGGTCATAATTTTGATATAATCCTGATAACAATGACACATTTAAAATAAATTATTTGCCGATACCAATCTATCCAAAGGAGTTGAATCAAGTGCAACTGGACTTGGTATATATCCATGAAGACGTTTCGCCTCTCATCCAAGAGGCTTCCTCAGTTCTGCCTTTCTGACTAGACCAAGCTAGTCTGACTGGCTGCTGATGAGACTCAGTATTTATCCTCTAGGAGTCGTTGTCAGAGCTATTGATGTCCATGGCTCTTTGTGATCCGATGTTTACCAACGCCCGTCGCTAACAGAGCCATAGATATGAGTGGCTCTTTTGTGTACCGATGTTATGGCAGCGCCCGTCGTTATCGGAGCTATTGATTTGCATTTGTTTAGCAGCGACGGTGGTTGGGGGTGTTAGTCTCGACTTCATTGTTCAGTGGTCATGAGAGTGGTTGGAGCCGTTAGTGAGCGACTGTTGTTCTTGGAGGCTAGGCTTCTTGAGTCTCCTGGGTAGAGATGAAAGGACGGCATTGTAAGTGGGAGATAGGTGGTGTCGCAGACCTCCTCCTCTGTTGAGGGATGGTTTTTCCAGTTTCACATAGATGCTTCCTTCACCCCTCTTTCTAACCATCTATCTTCCCTGTCCAAAATGTGTACGTTGCTGTCCTGGAAGGAGTGTGTCTTCTCCTTTAGGTGTAGATAGACTGCTGAGTCTTGTCCTGAGGAGTCTGGCCTTCTGTGTTGGGCCATCCGTTTGTGTAGTGCTTGTTTGGTTTCTCCTATGTATAGGTCAGTGCAATCCTCATCGCATTGTACAGCATACACCAGATTGCTTTTCCGGGTGTGTGGTACACGGTCTTTGGGATGAACCAGTCTTTGTCGGAGTGTGTTGCTGGGTTTGAAGTATACCTGGATGCGGTGTTTGTTGAAAATTCTCCTGAGTTTCTCGGAGACCCCAGAAACATACAGGATGACTATGTTATTCCTTCTGTTCCTTTTCTCCTCATCGCTCACCTGGTTGGTCTTTCTGGAACGTGTTGCAGGTTTCACAAAGGTCCAACTGGGGTAGCCGCAGGTTTTTAAAGCTCCCCTCAGGTGTTTGTGTTCTTCTCGTTGGGCCTGAGTGCTGCTGGGCACATTGTCAGCTCTGTGTTGCAGAGTTCTGATGACACCCAGTTTGTGTTCCAGAGGGTGGTGTGAGTCCAAAAGTAGATATTGGTCTGTGTGTGTAGGTTTCCTGTAAACCCCAATGTGGAGGCTCCTGTCTTCCCCAGTGTGGACGTCACAGTCCAAGAAGGGCAAACTGTTGTTCTTTACATCTTCCCTTGTGAACTTAATGTTCTTGTCCACTGAGTTGATGTGTTTGGTAAACGCTTGCACCTCTTGTGTTTGGATTTTGACCCATGTGTCGTCCACATATCTGAACCAGTGGCTCGGAGGTGTTCCTCTGAAGGAGTTCAGGGCCCTGTGTTCTACCTCTTCCATATATAAGTTGGCCACAGTGGGAGATACTGGTGAGCCCATTGCACAGCCGTGTTTCTGTCTGTAAAACTGGCCCCTGAATTGGAAATATGTAGTGTTCAGGCAAAGGTCCAGTAGTTGGCAAACCTGGTCTGGGCTGAGGTTGGTCCTATTGTGGAGCGTGTCGTCCCGTAGCAAACATTGCCTCACAGTTTCCAAAGCCTCCATGGTTGGGATGCAGGTGAATAACGAGGTCACGTCGTAGGATACCATGGTTTCATCCGGTTCCAGTTTTACGCCTTGGACCTTGTCCACGAAGTCAATGGAGTTTTGGATATGGTGAGGTGTTTCGCCCACTAAAGGAGTCAAGATGTTGGCTATATGTTTGGCAATGTTGTACGTGACCGAGTTTATGCTGCTGACGATGGGCCTGAGGGGGGTTCCATCTTTATGGATCTTAGGGAGTCCATATATGCATGGAATGTTATCGTGTGGGTAGAGACGGTGGTATTGTATCCGATCAATGGTTCCTCCTTTCTGTAGTTTCTGTAGGTACTCTATTATTCTCCTCTTGTAACCACTAGTAGGATCGCGTCTCAGAGGTTCATAGGTGTCGGTGTCGCTGAGTAATGACGTGATCTTGGCGTGGTAGTCTGTTGTGTTGAGGATAACCGTACATCTCCCCTTATCTGCTGGAAGGATAGTGATGGTTTCGTCCTTGCTCAGGGCTGTCACGGCTTTCCTTTCCTCCATGGTTAGGTTGGAAGGAGGGGGTTTCGCATTGGACAGAGCTGCTGATACCTTTAACCTAAGCTGTTCCACCTCGGTTTCCGTTAGCTTGTTTTTCCTTATGGCTGATTCTGTGGATGTGATGAGGTCAACTATAGGTAGTTGTTTGGGTGTCATGGCGAAGTTCAGTCCTTTGGCTAAGAACTGAGGAAGCCTCTTGGATTAGAGGTGAAACGTCTTCACGGATATATACCAAGTCCAGTTGCACTTGATTCAACTCATTTGGATAACCATGACCTGGATGAATGAGAACATTCACAGACATGATACCAATCTACTACTAGTAGTAGTACTAGTACTACTACTACTACTTTTGGCTGCTCCCGTTAGGGGGCGCCACAGTGGATCATCCGTTTCCATCTCTTCCTGTCCTCTGCATCTTCCTGTCACACCAGCCACCTGCATGTCCTCCCTCACCACATCCATAAACCTCCTCTTTGGCCTTCCTCTTCTCCTCATCCCTTGCAGCTCCATATTCAGCATCCTTCTCCCAGTATACCCAGCATCTCTGCTCCACACATGTCCAAACCATCTCAATCTTGTCTCTCTTGCTTTGTCTCCAAACCGTCCAACCTGAGCTGTCCCTCTAATATACTCGTTCCTAATCCTGTCCTTCTTCATCACTCCCAATGAAAATCTTATCATCTTCAACTCTGCCACCTCCAGCTCCACCTCCTGTCTTTTCATCAGTGCCACTGTCTCCAAACCATACAACATAGCTGGTCTCACTACCATCTTGTAAACCTTCCCTTTAACTCTTGCTGGTACCCTTCTGTCACAAATCACTCCTGACACTCTTCTCCACCCACTCCACCCTGCCTGCACTCTCTTCTTCACCTCTCTTCTGCACTCCCCGTTACTTTGGACAGTTGACCCCCAAGTATTTAAACTCATACGCCAAGGGGTGCCCAACTCCAGGCCTCGAGGGCCGCAGTGTCTGCGGGTATTTGTTCCAACCATGCGCCACACCACCTGATTTAACTAATTAGCTCACCTGTTGGACCAAGGAGGGAAAGGAATTGGGTGCACCAAAAGTGCAGTAAATCAAACCATTTTGCTTTTATATATGACATGTTAGTCATGGCTTTTGGTGCTGGATTTAGTCTTGGGTAAAATCTCTGATACCAATACTCCATTTTACCCTGGTGCTGACTCCAATACCAATATACCAACATCTGATAGCGATGCAGTCCGATTGTGCACCACTAAAAACAGCAGCTGTTCAGTTTCATAAGTGATAAGTAATAGAGGGACTTCAGGGGTTCATTGAAATCAAATGTGAAAAGAAAGTTCTTACAGCAATGGAGTACGCAAGGAACATGATGGTCATGACCAGCAGGAAGCCCGATATATCTGTCCAGGCGCGCTGCAGAGTGGCGGTTATCATGTGTAGTTTAGGGTTCAGTCTCAGCAGGTGCCACAGTTTGACCGTCGCCAGCAGCACCAGGAAGGCGATCAGATATCCCAGAACTGCATCAGCCGTGGCCGTCTCATGGAAACTGGCATATCTGGACACAGGCACAGGGCACCGTAAGATTATCTTAAAGTTTACTTTCAGTCCAACTGTAGTCACTAGAAAACTGTTGGGAAGGCGCATCTTATCAGTGAACAGATTCCATTAACAAGCATTTGCCAACCTCCAATATGCTAAATATCCTCTTCCCTGAAAATCCTGACATGTGCATGAGCCACGAGAGCACAACGACTTGATAAAAAGCACAATAACGACAAGGACTTTTATGATCCCAGTCATCCCAGTAATGCACTGCTTCAGCCGCTGCAGCCAGGCAGACGCCTGCACAGCCACATGGCCAACACAGAAACTCGGAAGAGCTTCTTTCCCCAGGCCATAAGGATGCTAAAGTCAAAATAACAACAATAACACAAGTAATAACTTACACTGTGTGTACACATGAAGAACTGGTACTACTGTCACTTTGCCTCCGACACGTTCCTCATACAGTCTATCTGCACATTTGTATAGTGTCTGCACACTGTACAGAGATATTTATTGGAGTATACATTCTGCATACACCCCGTATTTTTTACTTTTTAAAAGTTATTTTATTTTATTCCTATTCAATTGTTGTTCTACTTCTTTTGTTGCACAGTTTTGCAGTTTGCAAAAAGATCATTTCACTGGTCTCTTTATGCATGCTCAATAATCCAGGTAAGAAAGTCACAGGAAGGTGAATCAGTTCATCTGGACACAGCGTTTACTGAGAGAAACGTTTCATCATCATCTAAGGGCCCTGACACACCAGGCCAACGGGATGTCTGGCCATCGGTGAGCGTCTGTGACCCTAGTTTTTGTGGTGTTCTGCACCGTCGGCACTAGTTAGACCTCTGTCGGCAGCTTTTCGGCCGATTCATCATGCTGAAACAGCGGAGCCCGTCGGTGAGAGAGATCACTCTGATTGGCTGTTCAGCTTAGCAAATCAGGGCCATCGGCTGTAGTCTTTGCGGTTGTCAGGGTCTGTCATGTGTCAGTTTCCCGTTTTATTTTGATAGTCTTGTCTCTGTGTTCACGTCCTGTTCCCCATGTGATTACCTGTCCCCGTCCGTATGTGTTTCACCTGTGCCTCGTTATCCCGTCCCTCCTGTGTGTATTTAACCAGTGCTCCCCTGTGCGTCAGTGCCAGATTGTCTTGTCTCCTAGAGCAGCATTCCAGCGTTTCATGTAAGAGAGTTTCCCTGTGTCTGACTGTTTCGTTCCTGGTTTCCGAGTCTCAGTCTCCTGTTTTGGTACCGTCGCCTGTTTGTTAGTCCGCCTGGTTCTTGAAGTCTTCTGCCTGCCGATTTTGTACCTCTGTCTGTCTGATTGCCTTTCTGGATTTTGACCCTTGGACCGAATTAAAGACCCTAAGAACTGGTTACTGTCTGCCTGCCTGCATTTGTGTCCGCCAGTCTCTGTGTTCCTGACAGCGGTGTGTTCAAGTGCTACTTTTTGGCCCAGACAGCAGGTAACATGAGGCGATGCAACAGTTGGCCTTCGTCGCCGCTAGTCGGTCTGCTGTGTCAGGACCCTAAGTGACCTCTTCAGTCTCAAATGACTGCAGGTGTCCCACCCTTATAAACAATACAGTGACTGCAGGTGTCCCACCCTTATAAACAATACAGTGACCGAGGTGTCCCCACCCTTATAAACAATACAGTGACTGAGGTGTCCCTACCCTTATAAACTATACAGTGACTGCAGGTGTCCCCACCCTTATAAACAGTAGAGTGACTGCAGGTGTGCCCACCCTTATAAACTATACAGTGACTGCAGGTGTCCTTACCCTTATAAACAATACAGTGACTGAGGTGTGCCCACCCTTATAAACTATACAGTGACTGAGGTGTCCTTACCCTTATAAACTATACAGTGACTGCAGGTGTCCCCACCCTTATAAACAGTAGAGTGACTGCAGGTGTGTCCACCCTTATAAACAATACAGTGACCGAGGTGTCCCCACCCTTATAAACAATACAGTGACCGAGGTGTCCCCACCCTTATAAACAGTAGAGTGACTGCAGGTGTGCCCACCCTTATAAACAATACAGTGACCGAGGTGTCCCCACCCTTATAAACAATACAGTGACTGCAGGTGTGCCCACCCTTATAAACAATACAGTGACCGAGGTGTCCCCACCCTTATAAACAATACAGTGACCGAGGTGTCCCCACCCTTATAAACAATACAGTGACCGAGGTGTCCCCACCCTTATAAACAGTAGAGTGACTGCAGGTGTGCCCACCCTTATAAACAATACAGTGACTGCAGGTGTCCCCACCCTTATAAACAATACAGTGACTGCAGGTGTCCCACCATTATAAACAGTACAGTGACTGCAGGTGTCCCCACCCTTATAAACAATACAGTGACTACAGGTGTCCCCACCCTTATAAACAATACAGTGACTGCAGGTGTCCCCACCCTTATAAACAATACAGTGGCACAACGACCCAAACCAACCGTCAGTTTCATATGTAAATATGGGCGTGACCATTACATGCAGTCAGACTGAAGAGGCCACTTAGATGATGATGAAACGTTTCTGTCAGTAAACGTTGTGTGCAGATGAACTGATTCAACCTTCTGTGATCGTTTCACTGGTCATTGTACTTGTGCTGCCAGAAGTTGAGTTTGGCGGTTCTTGTGCATAGGCCACAAAAAAAACCTTCACAAATAAAAATAAAAATAAAAGGAGCTCACGCCAGGAGAGACGGAGAGTGTGGCATGAGCTACAGATCGGTGCTAATTGAGAGCCAACTAGTTGCAATTAAACCAAAATTGGAGTGGGGAGAGCTTCATCTGGCTGGTCGTCTACAGAGACGCCACCGGTGGGCTAATTAATCCTTTGCTGTCATTAGAATTCATTGCTAGTCAGCATTCTGTAATCAGGCTAACGGTAAAACATTTAGCTAATCCCCCAGACTGCCTTGCTGTGTAGTTTATCTTGTGTAATTCACAGTTAGCTTGTGGTTAGCCATGTCATGTGCAATGAAGTACATGTGTATGGTTATATATTGATTTAATTTGGTTCATACCCTTAAAAGCATGATTTAAAGGGATAGAAGGGTAACACTATCATAACTACACAAATGAAGCATCAGTTAAGTATTAGTAACTACTGGCTTCATCATTTGTAATGCAAGACATGCACTAATGTTTAGTGAGTGTGTTAACAGATGTTTATAAATACTTATCGATACTGCAAGTCATGATTAAGTCATGCACCCTTTTCACACCATTTTGTGTATTATATATGTACAAGTTGTATTTTTTCATATATGTGTGAAATACAGTTGATTGACTGACAAATGTACATGTAAATAGTGTGTTAACCATGTACTTACACTTTCTACAGGATCTTACGATCCTTTAGACTGTTGTGAGTCTCAAGGTGCTGCTGGACTTTCAGTCTCATGTGTAAAGGCTTTGTAAGGCCTAGACAGTCCTCACTTTACATGAGCTCATACAAAATACTTACCTAACAACTAGTAACTACCTGAATTACTGATGAACTGCAGTATTAATAAGTATTTATAAACATCTGTTAACACACTCACTAACCACTGGTGCATGTTTTGCTTTACAAATGATGATGTCAGTAGTTACTAATACTTAACTAATGCTTCATTTGTGTAGTTATAATAAAGTGTTACTGATAAAAGGAGCTTTATTTTCGGTATATGTGGAATGGAATTAGTAGTAATGGCAGCCTTGTTTTTCTATCTCTTTGTATTGTAAAGGTTTTCAACCTAACAACGCAATCATCAGTAAACTGAACAGTTGAAACTAATTCAATAAAATATAAAAGAAGACTGAAGAAGATGGCTGTTCTAGTTGTGCCATACAGTCCCTGTGGTTGGCTCAGGCCTTTTTCAAGTTTGGGCTGAAGCTGAAGCAAATTTCCCTCAATAACTTTACAGTACGTGTACGTGAAGTATTTGACAAATAAATCTTTGAATCTCAACTTTTTGCTGAGACTGATGGACAAAGACAAAAAACATAATGAGCCACATCACAGCATCTCTGGTACGTACTGGTCTCTGTGGTTCTGGTAGTAGGCCATGTCCCGGTTCCCAAGAAGAGACCTCTTAATGAAGACAGACAGCGCACTCCAGCTGAGAATGATGATGGACACCTCTAACAGACTCCATTTACTTTTAAAATAAGACCACTTCTGTTTTTTCATCAGCTTTCCCTGTCAAGAGAGGATACATTTGAATGAGATGGACTTTCTGGGAATGGGCTTAGCATTAAAATTAACATTACTAGTAGTAGTTTATTCTTTTATTTTTAATTTATATTTAAGTGTCCTGCACCTTGCAAGGTGCCCAGCCCACCTAGTACAGTGGAGCACAAAATAGAATTCATCTTCAATAATGCCTAGATCAGAGTCTACACACGTTCTTCAGGTAAACCTTTAGATATGCCCACCTCAAGTACCAGAGGCGGGGTACTGGTTCTCTGAGCACATTGTCTTCTTTTTAGATTGCAAACAATCTATGGTTCTGTATAGTACACGGATTTGATTTGGACATAAGTTCGAAGCTTTGCCTTATTCCAAATATCCATCGCCCATCTATCTGTATAATTGTGGAATAACTTGTCTAAGTTTGTGGTGACTTTGGCTACTCAAAGCCACCGACTGATGGCTAGATTGGGTAAAAATAGCACTGATGAAAGACAGGAGAGGGAGCTGGAGGTGGCAGAGTTGAAGATGATAAGATTTTTGTTGGGAGTGACGAAGGAGGACAGGATTAGGAACAAGTATATTAGAGGGACAGCTGAGGTTGGACGGGTTGGAGACAAAGAGAGAGAGGTGAGATTGAGATGGTTTGGACAGTCCTGGCAGTTTAGTAGGAGAAGCAAGACAGTTTTTAACCATCCCATCTCATGTCATCTTTTCTCCTTTTTTGAACATCCTATACCACATTTGATATCACGCATAATTATTTGCTTATAATCACAGAACAATACAATTATCTTGTCCCCCTTTCATTTCTATCCACATCATTGCAATTGTTTGGCTTGATTTTAGGTTTGAGGAAGACCATACTTAGTTTATTACTTTAT
Organism: Lampris incognitus; assembly: GCF_029633865.1. NCBI lineage: Eukaryota > Metazoa > Chordata > Actinopteri > Lampriformes > Lampridae > Lampris > Lampris incognitus. Next base: position 3,264,112 of record NC_079214.1, on the reverse strand, counting down.
GACACAACCATCAACGCCATGGACTTCACTGGAATATCAAAAAAGGTGTGTTAAAACCATCTCGACTGCTGCTGGGAAAGTGGCTTAATCTTTGGATGAAAATGGCCACTACAATAGTAGTAGTAGCAATAGTAGTTAATAGCAGTATCCTTTCCTCCTCTGTAGAGTTTTGTATGTACATCCATCCATCCATTATCCAAACCGCTTATCCTGCTCTCAGGGTCACGGGGATGCTGGAGCCCATCCCAGCAGTCATTGGGCGGCAGGCGGGGAGACACCCTGGACAGGCCGCCAGACCATCACAGGGCCACACTGTACGGAGTTGTGTACAATATGAGCTGAATTAAGACAGAACTGCAGTAGTCAAACTCTTCACCAAACCCATACAGTCCTGTGTACATGGCATATGCATCAGGAAATGGAGGGTATGCTATCCTGACATCCCAGGCCAGTACAGCATTATGCTTCTGCAGTAATATTCATGTATTTCTACAATAACCCAGCCACTGAGGATGCACAAGCCAGTGCGTTCTCAGTGCCAGTCCCAAGCGCGGATAAATAGGGAGGGTTGCAACAGTAAGGGCATCTGGCATAAGACCTTTGCCAAATCAAATATATGGATCATAAATCAGATTTCCATACTGGATCGGTCAAGGCCCGGGTTACCAATGACCGCCACTGGTACTGTTGGCCAGCAGGGGGCCGGTGGAAACTATGCTACTGTTGAGCGAGGGAGAAGGAGAGGGGGAAGGCATGTCCAGAGGCAGTAGAGAGGAGGAAGGGTAGAGTGTGTCGACCCCAAATGGGAGCAGCCAAAAGTAGCAGTAGTAGTACTAGTAGTATTCATATATTTTTACAATACAATATCTTACCTGAACAAGCATGTAATAGATGATGAAGAGGAAATAGATAACTTCAGATGCCATGACAAAGATGTGAAGTCCACCGGGGGACTGGTAGAGACGGACACTTTGGAGCTCACTGCGAAACTGGAATGCTCCTGGAAGAGTTACAATACACAGACTGTGTAGTACTGAGCTCTTACATCAATCACATGTTATGTCCTGTGTTATGTGATTTGTCTTATTTGGTGACAAGAGTTTGATTTACCTATGGCAGTTGTCTCTAGCAGCAGAGTCACAATACAGAACAGGTTGACATTGGCGTTGTACACGGTGAACTCAACAAAGACTGCCTGAGTGTAGATGTCAAGCCACGTGTTGTCAAAAAGGTAGCCAAGAGTTCTGCAGAAAAAAGACACCGACACATACATGTCTGTCCAATTGCTGAAATGTATTTCCAATTTCATGTACATCATCTCCATTATTTCACTGTCATATCTGAGTTTATTTGAGGTTGAAAACAAGAGTACCGCAGACTGCAGCCTTGGTTCTGTGCACTCTAGTACTTTTTCTGTTTTGATTTATTTGTTTAGTTTCCAGCTCTCACTCTCTGATCACATTCGGCAAGGAAGAACTTTTAAACCTGCTTCCTAGGGACAAACGCAAGGGTCCTGTTTGTGGACTTCAGCTCAGCATTCAACACCGTCGTCCCAGACATCCTCCACTCCAAACTCACCCAGCTCACTGTATCAGCCCCCATCAGTGGCTTCTCCTGGATCCCCACCTTGTCGTGGTGGAGAATCTTGCGTGTACGTACTAATGATCCCAAGAGCTATGTCATCCAGAGCTTGGCTCCTTGTAGGGTCACCCAAGGCAGATAAGTCAAGGGGGAGGTTCCAGATGAAGCACAATCCAACAAAGACCTCAACGGCAGACCTAGTGGAAGACAATACCAGTGAAGGCGGATGAAGGCTGCAACAGAGGGTGGTCCTCAATCGTCTTGGTTCTCCAAGCCATTGGACTCTGGCCATCCCCTGCCAAGGACTGTGTGGTGGCTGCAGGCACATCAGCCTCTCCACATAAAAATCTGTCACACGCAGGCATCCTCCTGCAGGATACCCACAAGGACCGAGACTGAGGAGAGTCATACTCTACCCTGAGTGACCACTGATCATCCCGCACCTGTCAGTGGATCAAAAACTTCCTGACAGACAGGAGGACGCAGTTGAGATTTGGAAAAATCAAATCCAGCACCCACACAATCAGCACTAGTGCCCCCCAGGGATGTGTGCTCTCCCCTCTGCTCTTCTCCCTCAACACATATGACTGCATCTCAGGAGAGCTGTCTGTTAAAGTCCTGAAGTTTGCAGATGACATAATGATCATCGCCCTCATCTGGAACAGTGACGAGTCTGCATACAGATGTGAGGTTGAACAGCTGGCCCTCTGGTGCGGTCATAACAACCTGGAGCTGAACACACTCAACACTATGGAGATGACAGTGGACTTCAGGGGAAGCCCCCCCAACACCGCCCTCCCTCACCATACTCAACAGGACTGTGTCTGCTGTGGACACCTTTAGGTTTCTGGGATCCACAATCTCCCAGGACCTAAGGTGGGTGTCCAACACAGACACAATCATCACAAAGGCCCAGCATAGTATGTATTTTCTCTATCAGCTCAGGAAGTTCAACCTGGCCCAGGAACTGCTGATTCAGTTCTACACTGCAATAATCCAGTCTGTTCCTTGCACATTCATCACTGTGTGATTTGGATTGGCCACCAAACAGGGCAGGAACAGAGTACAATGGACAGTCAGGACTGCAGAGAAAATCAGTGGAGCCAATCTGCCCTCCATTCAGGACTTATAGACCTCCAGACTCAGGAAATGGGCAGGCAACATCACTGCAGGCCCATCATACCCTGGTCACAAGCTGTTCCAAGTCCTCCCCCTCTGGTAGGCACTAAAGAACACTGGTCGTTGCTCCATCCCCTCCGCCGAGCTGGGGAGGGCTGCAGACGACCACATGCTTCCCCCAATACATGTAGAGTCGGCAGCTGCTTCTTTTCAGGGGGACATAATGCGTGGGAGAATCATACTATTCCCCCCAGTTCCCCCTCCTCCCTAAACAGGCACCCCGACTGACCAGAGGAAGCGCTAGTGCAGCATCCAGGACACATACCCACATCCGGCTTCCCACCCACAGACACGGCCAATTGTGTCTGTAGGGATGCCTGACCAAGCTGGAGGGAACACAGGGATTTGAACCGGCGATCCCCGTGTTGGTAGGTAACAGAGTAGACCACTACCCTATCCGGACGCCTTGTCATAATAAATTTAAGCACGCTGTACATACTGTATATTGGACGTATACATGCATATTCTGTCACGTTCACCTACCTCATTTATACACGTAACCTGCTTACATATTTATCCCAGCATCTTTGCACTCTGCACCACTGCCTTCCTGTTTCACCTGTCGTTCCTTGTATATATTACTGAAGATTGCTGTACTGTTATTCTATGTATGTACATTGAGAGCCACTAAACCGCAGTCAAATTCCATGTATGTTTGCACATACATGGACAAATAATCACGATTCTGAGACTGTTATGATGTTATGAAGAGTTTCACTGGAGGAGAAACTTAGTTTTTGGAACAGAACAAGGATGCAATTTGTGGTTTGTTGTCATTACTGTCGTTTAAGTAAACTTAAAGCGATTGAACTAAAAAGGTAATTTTTCTTTCAGGATGTATTTAGCTAATGTCTTTGAGTATAAAATGTGCTATACAAATAAATTCACCTGGAGTTACACAGAATGTCAGTGTTTGGTGTCTGTTTCTTTCATCATTAATTCCCACCTGCTGGACTTTTGTAAGTCTGGGCCCAGATCCGCCACAAAGCCACCTCCTCTGTAAATAACCACGTTACCCCAGACAGGGTGGGCCTTAAGCTGGGCCTGAGACTGGTACCTCCAGGGGCCATGGAGGTCCTGAGAGGAGTTTTGTGCTCCGATGTGTCTCCATCCTGGACCATAGGAGCCAACATCCTCCAACTCCCACGAATATGGAGCATGACAGTCCAGCACAGAGCGCCGCATGGAGCCAGCAAGACGGCAGGAGTCCTTCAACACCCTCACCTGCCGAAGACGTGCACTCCCCACCAGCTTGGAGTTTCCATCTGTGATGAATCCTGTTTCACAAGTTTCAAGGAAAGAGTCATTTATCATGTATCTCTATCAGCATCCAGCCAGGAATTCATATGACTTAACTGTAAATCAAGTCGGATCACAACAGCGGACTGGAGTCATGAATTCAGATTTGAATCATCACCACCACCACCATCGGTACTGTTGGCCAGCAGGGTGCCAGTGGAAACTATGATACTGTTGGATGACGAAGGAGAGAGGAAAGGCACGTCCACAGGCAGCGGGAGAGGAGGAAGAGTAAGAGTGTGGAGGTGAAAGTCGGAATTTTGAATGTTGGCACTATGACTGGTAAAGGGAGAGAGCTGGCTGATATGATGGAGAGAAGAAAGGTAGGCATACTGTGTGTGCAAGAGACCAGGTGGAAGGGGAGTAAGGCCAGGAGTATCGGAGGTGGGTTCAAACTCTTCTACCATGGTGTGAATGGGAGGAGAAATGGGGTAGGGGTAATTCTGAAGGAAGAGTATGTCAAGAGTGTGCTGGAGGTGAAGAGAGTGTCACACAGAGTGATGAGTATGAAGCAGGAAATCGAAGGTGTATTGATGAATGTTATCAGCGCATATGCCAAGCAAGTTGGGTGTGAGATGGAAGAGAAAGAAGAATTCTGGAGTGAGTTGGATGACGTGGTGGAGAGGGTACCCAAGGAGGAGAGAGTGGTGATTGGAGTGAACTTCAATGGACATGTTGGTGATGGGAACAGAGGTGATGAGGAGGTGATGGGCAGGTGTGGTGTCAAGGAGAGAAATGTGGAAGGACAGATGGTGGTGGATTTAGCGAAAAGGATGGAAATGGCTGTGGTGAATACATATTTCAAGAAAAGGGAGGAACACAGGGTGACGTATAAGAGTGGCGCAAAGTGCACACAGGTGGACTATATCTTATGTAGAAGGCGTGATCTAAAAGGGATTGGAGACTGCAAGGTGGTGACAGGGGAGAACGTAGCTAGGCAGCATCAGATGGTGATCTGTAGGATGACTTTGGAGATCAAGAGGAGGAGAGTGAAGGCAGAGCTAAGGATCAAACGGTGGAAGTTGAAGAAGCAAGACTGATGTGTGGAGTTGAGGAAGGAGTTACGACAGGCACTGGGTGGTAGTGACAAGTTGCCGGATGGCTGGGCAACCACTGCAGACATAGTGAGGGGGACAGTTAGGAAGGTACTTGGTGGTGGAATGAGGAAGTACAGCAAATTATACAGAGGAAGAGGTTGGCAAAGAAGAAGTGGGAGAGTCAGAGAGATGAAGAAAGTAGCCAAGAGTACAAGGAGATGAGGTGTAAAGCAGAGCCTGAGGTGGTGAAGGCAAAGGAAAAGGTGTATGAGTTGTATGAGATACTGATTGGCTAGATGGATCAAGCAGGGAAGGATGTGCAGCAGGTTAGGGTGATCAAGGATAGAGATGGAAACATGCTGACAAGCAAGGAGAGTGTGTTGAGAAGGTGGAAGGAGTACTTTGAGGGGCTGATGAATGAAGAAAATGAGAGAGAGAGAAGGTTGGATGATGTGGGGATAGTGAATCAGGAAGTGTGGTGGATTAGCAAGGAGGAAGTGAGGGCAGCTATGAAGAGGATGAAGAGTGGAAAGGTGGTTGGTCCTGATGACATACCTGTGGAGGCATGGAGATGTTTAGGAGAGATGGCAGTGGAGTTTTTAACTAGACTGTTTAACACAATCTTGGAAAGTGGGAGGATGCCTGAGGAGTGGAGAAGACGCATAATGGTACCGGTTTTCAAGAACAAGGGCGATGTGCAGAACTGTAGCATCTACAGAGGTGTAAAGTTGATCAGCTACAGCATGAAGATTTGGGAAAGAGTAATAGAAGCTAGGTTAAGAAGAGAGGTGATGACCAGTGAGCAGCAGTATGGTTTCATGCCATCAAAGAGCACCACAGATGGGATGTTTGCTTTGAGAATGTTGATGGAGAAGTATAGAGAAGGTCAGAAGGAGTTGCATTGTGTCTTTGTAGATTTAGAGAAAGCATATGACAGGATGCCGAGAGAGGAGGTGTGGTATTGTATGAGGAAGTCAGGAGTTGCAGAGAAGGATGTAGGAGTGGTGCAGGATATGTATGAGGAAAGTGTGACAGTGGTGAGGTGTGTGGTTGGAATGACAGATGGGTTCAAGGTGGAGGTGGGATTACAGCAAGGATCGGCTCTGAGCCCTTTCTTGTTTGCAATGGTGATGGACAGGTTGACGGACGAGATCAGGCAGGAGTCTCCATGGACTATGATGTTCACAGATGATATTGTGGTCTGTAGCGAGAGTAGGGTGCAGGTGGAGAAGAGCCTGGAGAGGTGGAGGTATGCACTGGAGAGAAGAGGAATGAAAGTCAGTAGGAGCAAGATAGCATTCATTTGTGTGAATGACAGGGAGGACAGCGGAATGGTGAAGATGCAAGGAGTAAAGGTGATGAAGGCGTATGAGTTTAAATACTTGAGGTCAACTTTTTAAAGTATAGGGGAGTCCAGTAAAGAGGTGAAGAAGAGGGTGCAGGCAGGGTGGAGTGGGTGAAGAGTGTCAGGAGTGATTTGTGACAGAAGGGTACCAGCAAGAGTTAAAGGGAAGGTTTACAAGATGGTAGAGAGACCAGCTATGTTATATGGTTTGGAGACAGTGGCACTGATGAAAAGACAGAAGGTGGAGCTGGAGGTGGCAGAGGTGAAGATGATAAGATTTTCATTGGGAGTGATGAAGAAGAACAGGATTAGGAATGAGTATATTAGAGGGGACAGCTCAGGTTGGACGGTTTGGAGACAAAGCAAGAGAGACAAGATTTGGATGACTTGGACACATGTGGAGGAGAGATGCTGGGTATACTGGGAGAAGGATGCTGAATATGGAGCTGCCAGGGGAGAGGAGAAGAGGAAGGCCAAAGAAGAGGTTTATGGATGTGGTGAGAGAGGACATGCAGGTGGCTGGTGTGACACAGGAAGATGCAGAGGACAGGAAAAGATAAAGATGATGATCCGCTGTGGTGACCCCTAACGGCAGCATCCAAAAGTAGTAGTAGTAGTAGTAGTAGATTATGAATTTATGAAGATTCCCCTAATTTTGTCTTATTGATTAATTGCGAAGGGGTGAGAAATTGTCTACTAGGGCAAGTAGTTGGAGGATCTGAGGGAAAATGTAGTTCTGGCAGTTTAGTATGAGAAGCAAGACAGTTTTTAACCATCTCATCTTATATCTTTTCTCATCTTTTGAACATCTTATACCACATTTGATATTACACATAATTATTTGCTTATAATCACAGAACAGATAAAAAACATGCAGATAAAAAAGAGAAAATTGTAAAGCAAAGATTTTGGTCAGTCCTTCATGAACTGAGCGGACGACTTGCCTGGATATTCTCCGTAGAGGTTGCTCAGTAGAGACGTGTTTGCCCAGATGAAAATATCATGGATGCTCATACTGTCCGAGATTCCTTTGCTGAAGCTCTCTCGGATGTGCTGGCTCAGAAAATACGCATTTGGGTCTCTCTGACCATACGCCACCAGGAGCAACACCCACATGAAACCAATGTAAGCTGCAACACAAACATGATTAACATACGCTTGATAAAATTAATTATCAATTACTCAAACTAATCATTCTGTACATTTCATTCATTTAACATACAATGTGCTTTACATGAAGTGAAAGAGCCCAGGGAGCAAGATGACGGTAAAAGTAAAAACGGTCAAAATGAAAACATCTGGCAAAGCAGATCCATGTTTGTAAGGATGTACAGATACGGTAACGACATGAAGATTTACAGTATGTTCAAATGGGCAAACTTATATACAGCGTATACTGGACAATCTGTTCATACTGTACATCTTTTTACAGAGTTACCATATACTTTTACAGTGATCAGGCAAAATATTAACGCTAGAACGACTGGGATTTCACTCCTACCTAAAACCACCATGGGTCGAGTTTTAAACTCGATATCCTGTCAAGATAAATACCCATTAATGCATTACATATGTTAGTGTGTCTGTTATGAAACTAACTGACACCAAAATTAACATTTTAACAACAATAATACTATTTTTCAAACAATTTAAAATGGCTGCTGTCCAGCGTCTGTAAATACTGCAAGGCCTCGGTGGTAGTCACGGTGCGTCTGTAACCAGACATGTTGGACATCATCACACATCAAGTTTAGACTATTTGTCTGCACTGGAGGACGCTAGTGTGTTTCTAGGACAGAGCAAAGAACTTCACGAAGGAAATGATGCGACCAACACACGTCATAAATACTGACATGACGCACACCATCACGCACAAATGGTCGCTTTAGGTAGAGCTTATCGTCCCTTTTTATTTTTTTGTGCAATTAATCTAAAACTCAATTTAATGCAAATATATGCAATTTTAGGAGCATTCAGGGGGCGGCAGGTGTCCTTGAACTCTTTGTTAGGGTCCTCAAACCAGGTGTCCGGGTAGCATAGCGGTCTATTCCGTTGCCTACCAAAACGAGGATCGTTCGTTTGAATCCCTGTGTTACTTCCAGCTTGGTCGGGCGTCCCTACAGACACAATTGGCTGTGTCTGTGGGTGGGAAGCCGGATATGGGTGTGTGTCCTGGTCGCTGCACTAGCGCCTCCTCTGGTCGTTCGGGGTGCCTGTTCGGGGGGGGGGGAACTGGGGGGAATAGTGTGATCTTCCCATGCACGATGACCCCCTGGTGAAACTCCTCACTGTCAGGTGAAAAGAAGCAGCTGGCGACTCCACATGTATCGGAGGAGACTTGTGGTAGTCTGCAGACCTCCTCGGATCGGGAGAGGGGATGGAGCAGCGACCGGGATGGCTCGGAAAAATGGGGTACTTGGCTGAGTACAATTGGGAGAAAAAGGGGGTAAAAAAAAAAATCCGCCGCTCTGGTGGCCGAGCGGAATAAACCGCCGTTCTTGCAGTCCGCTCGTCATGTGGCTGGGAGGTTCGAATCCCAGACTCGCTGTAACCGGTCACGGCCAGAGCGTCCACGGGGTCAGGCCTTCATTAGGCCACCCTTACCCGAGGGATAGTGGGTGTAGATCGGTGTAGTGTTCGGGGACTCGTCGTTCTCCAGCGACCCCTCTGGCCCACCCGGGCGCCTGCAGCCAAGCAACTGAAAGCATTCTCCCTACGCCTCCTTCGCGGCTTGAAGGTGATGCAATCCATGCGAGGAGGCTTCAGTGTGTAAAACAGCGAGAGCAGCCGACACGAGTTTGAAGGAAGCTGGTGTTACGCCTATCTCCTTCCTGTGGAAACGTGAGCCAGGGGAGTTATTCCACAAGAGTTCCGGCCATATGCCATTGGGTTAATCGGGTGGGATAAGGGGAAAACTAGAAATAGATTTATAAAGAAAAAAAAATCCTCAAACCATTCCTGAACTATTTCTGCAGTGTGACAGGGCACGTTATCCTGCTGAGAGGCCAGTGATATTTGGGAATACCGCTGGCATGACGGGGTGTATTTTGTCTGCAACGACGTTTAGGTAGGTGGCACATGTCAAAGTAACACCCATAATTTAGCCAGGGCCATGGGTTTCCCAGCAGACTATTGCCCAAAGCATCACACTGCCCCCGCTGGCTTGCTTACTTCCCACAGTACATCTGGTGCCATCTCTTCCCCAGGTAAATGATGCACACGCAGCCAGCCATGCACATGATGTAAAGGAAAATGTGATTCATCAGACCGGGCCACCTGTTTCCACGGCTCCATGGTCCGGTTCTGATGCCCACATGCCCATTGTAGACGCTGTCGGCAGTGGACAGGGGCCATTATGGGCACGCTGACCATTCTGTGGCTAGCTACGCAGCGCCATACACGGCAAACTACGATGCACTGTGTGTTCTGACACCTGTCTGTCATAGCCAGTACTCAACTTTTAAGCAGTCTGAGCTACAGCAGCTCTTCTGTGGGATCGGACCACATGGGCTAGCCTTCGCTACCCACGGACATAGTGGTTTTAATGTTTTGGCCGATTGGTGTATACTACCTTGCCATTGTACATATACTAAATTTTTACCTGCACACATTTATACTGTATATATATTTATACTGTACACAAATACTTATATATACAGTCCTGCCATTGCACACATACATTTGAACTTTTATTTAAATGTACTGCTATGTGCATCTAGATAACTAGCAGCACTTCCTCAGCAGTCGTGTATATCATCTTCTGTGTAATGTGATGCCTTTTTGAATGTCTGTCATTCCACAATCCTCTTCCTCTTTTTTGAATTCTGATACTGTGTATGTGGCAGTACTGCATCATATGTATGTTCTCTTACTTGGCAGTAAAATGTTTCTAACTCTGATGTGTATACGTCCTTATCAGTGTGATCCACCTCACCGAGGATCTCCTTAATGAGGGCGAAGACTTTCTGCTCTTTCACCATGTTTCTCCTCATCTTCTCAATGTCTGTGGATGGAGGCGGCTGGTAAAAGCTGCACGTGCTGTCTCTTCTGGCCACTCGCACAGCGTCAGGATCATCTGCGGAAATGTAAACCTCCGCATTTTATTTTCCCACAAACAACAACAACAAATAGGACAATTAAAAATGCATCAAGATGACCTGGGTTGCTGAAAGTGTCTTCTATCTGAGGCTCGCCATATTCTTCCTGATCCACTCTTTTCAGGACAAGAGCGAAAAACGCAGCAAAACCGAAGACCTGTTACAGGAAATTTGACTGTAAGACTGGATTAAAAGAAAATCAATTTTTTTTTACAACCTGGGTTTTATTTTCATAATTGTTTTCATCATTCATTTCACTTAAGATGTAATAGTTATTAAAGGTATAAAGATCATATTAATTATTATTATTTTATATAATTATTCTAATAATATTGATTTTAATTTTACAATGTCTTCATAATTTTACTCACTGGCTTCATTCAGTAGATGGTGGACATGGACCACCGCTGGACCTAGCTTTACAGCGGTGTCTTATGGGACAACTGGACAGGAGTGTTAAACGTCCTTTGAACAACAACCCCCCTAGTGTGTCAGTCAGACTGTGTCCATGACTGTCCATTATCTATGACGTCTCTATTGTGCTGGCCAGCTAGTTTATGGATGTTACTACTACCTACTAGTCTGGTCAGTTAAGGGCAAATATGGGGTCAAGGCTGCAAAAAGTCATTCACATTTGAGCCAATGTTTTTCTGTTAATTTAGGGTCCAATAAAGAAAAAAATGCAAGGAGCCCAAAATTTTAGGTGGGGGAAGTCTCTGAAATGGCCACGCCCACTTTTTAGGCCTGGAAATCAGTATCTCGGCTCCTGAATGTCGCAGAGAGCTGATCATGGGCTCAAAAGAAGCAGAAGCACCACATTTATATAAGCATTATGAACAAACATATACCCCAAAACCTTTACTTTTTCAGGTATTTACAAAAAACTAATTTTCACTGGTCACATACATGGCCACGCCCACTTTTTAGCCCTGGGACTATATCTCAGGCTCAGCTCTCGGAGGTTGCCCCGAGTTGATATTGGGCTCAAAAGATGTGGAAATAACTATTTATATTAGTGCTCTGAACAAATATACTGTATGCCCTAAAACCTTCACGTTTTGAGCTATTCATGAACATGTTCTTTTTTCCATTGAATTGATCAGCAGCATGCAATCAACTTTAGCCAAATCTGTGCAAGAAGGCTATACAGTTTGTTTGAGTAAAAGTGTTACATCTACTCATGGAGTGCTAGTATTCAAGTTGACTCTTTGTTATAAGAGGAGGAACCCAGTAACCACCAAAGAAACAAAGCAAACCATGTGAGGTCCAAAAAAATCTTTATTTTAACCTCACACATCCCATCAGACTGGATTCAAACACTTGCTGAGGCACTTGCAATAAATGAGACATTTCATCCCTCTGCCAGCACAAGAACATGAGGTACACTTATTAGATCTGCAACTACACACCCCTGTTACTTGAGACAATGTATCTCTTGTGGAAACTGTGCTCCACTTGACGAAGAGTTCCTCTCCTTCGGTAGTCCAACCCCATTCAATGACAGGGGGACAAGGGAGTTGTAGCAGGCTGTTTCCCCACAGCCATCCTGCCTGGAATGTAGCTCTCAACAGATGCTGTAGAAGCGCATCCTGACTTGGGGGTAGGTCTCTCAGCTCATCATTAACTGAGTGCTTGAACAGCTGGAATCTGAGCTCATCTATACTGACACAGTTGTACAGTCCAGTCTTGTTGTACCAGCTCATTACCCAGGGCTCAATAACTTCCATGCTTTCCTTAACTGTCTCGATACTAGGGCAGCAACTTAGTCCTCTCAAAGCAGCAGTGAGTTCTGTGGACTTACTGTGGTTTATCCAGGCTTTGTATTGAGCAGTCTTTGAGTGGCCAAAGAAGGCGCTCACAGAATCACAGCCACTAAAAGAATGGAACACAGGCATGGCATCGGCCACATCTCCACCAAGCTTCTTGTGTGCTTCTGTGATTGAGTAGAATTGGCGTTTGCCAGGAACTGCAAAGTCAACTATAAGTTGCAAGTCATTACATACTGATAGGAACTGTGTAGTGAACCCTAGTAGGATGACTACCACATCGGAGTCGACTGTTCTAACTGTAACTGACTTGATCCCCTTGTTTAGCATGTGCATCACATGGCAAACGATGCGGTTGTCAGCCTCCTCAAGCATATCTATGCTGTCATAAAGCTGGATCTCGAAGCTTTCGCCGAAGTTTGCAAGCACCTTTCTGCCGTAGGTGATGCTGAACTCCTTGTCCCAGTTCCACGCTTGTGCCTTAGCAATCCTGGCGAACATTAGATTCAGGGCTACTTTGTTGTCTACATTAGACAGAAAAGCTTCAAAGAATTGCTTAGATTCTGGCATGGTGTCATTCTCACTGAAAGCCATCTGTGAACTACCTGCTGATCCCCGGTTCTTCCTAGTCGCAGTCTTGATACTCATATTCTGGTAGAGGTCAGCCACAATGTCAATACGATTGGCTTTCTTCTCATGACCGATCCTGGCAATGCTGTTCAACACTTTGATTACAAAGTCTTGGAATGTCATGCCTTTGGTGAGAGACTTTGCCATGATTCGTACTTGCACAGACAAATCTATCACAAGTCCTTCTGAGGATGTAGATTGAACTTGTACACCGATGTCCTTAAGAATTTGAGACTTTTGGCTATGATAAATATCTCCATCCTTTGTTGACAAGGCGTCGGGTAAACCTGAAATTGAAATGAATAGTTAAGCTAAGTGTAACTCTTGGGCTTACTGTCAAATCAATTAACTTGAATGTGAAATTGAATCAATGAATATCACTGTATTAAAAATCTGGTAAGACTTAAGTAACATCTAAAATATTTGAATAACTGACTTTATATCAATTAGTTTCACCTGTGAATTCACCACCAAATAACTTCCTTGTCTCTTCTTCTCTTGATCTGCAGGCCTCCTTCAGCTTTGCAAAGGTTCCTTTGGGTGGCTTGATTGCAGGGCTAGCGAGTTGGACTTTTGCACATGAACTTGGGAGTTTCAGGGCATTTCGTGAGATGGTTGCATTGACATCCTTCTTACTTAATACAATTCGCTCCTGCACAAACTGGTCATGCTGAGTTTTGCCGACTGTAAAGACAAAACTGGAGTCTTTACTTATGACATCTGGGAAGGGAATGGATGAGTTCAACCTCATGAACTGAGCTTCATCGAACGGGTTGGTAAGGATACCCTGGTACACCTTGAGTGTGTGGCTTGAAAATGTTTCCTTGAAGGAATCCAGCATTTCTTTGTGCCCGTGTGATGGATCTTGACCTTCGACCTCATCTAGGTAGCGCTGGATTTCGGGTAGCGCAAGTTCGAGTTTCCTGAAGAACTCTTGATCTTCCCGATTGATGATATCGACATATCCAGTGTCAGACTTGATGACCTTTATGTTATGTTCCTGCTTTTGATCACATGCAATCTTTGAGAATGGGTTGTCTCTGGTGTTTACTGTGAAAGAGCCTGAAAGAAATTCCTTGAACAAGTATGGGTGTCTCCATTTGAGCTCTTTGAGATCCTGAAGAAACACTGATGCCCATCTGGCATAGTGTGTATGATCAAGTGCAAAGAAAAGAGGAATGAGCTGCTCAAGTGCACTGATCATCATGATGAAGTTTGCCTCTCGAAAGGATCTTATGAAGATAAGAACCTTCTTGATTGTGTCAACAACATTGTTCCAGTAGTGAAACATAACTCACTGATATGAAGGCCAGATGAGGCATGCATGTCATATTTTGGCAAATGTTTACAGTAAACTAGCTTTACTGAAACATGTGCACTTCTGCTTCCTTTCCTGTAGAATCAACCACTTGATAAACAAACAGCGCCAATTTGTAATTGTGGTCAGAGGCGGCATTACATCCCAAGTGATAAGAAGAACCACAGACAACTAAGATATTTTCTAAACTCATGATTCGTGTGTGTATTGTGCTTCATGCTTTATAACATAGGCAGCGAATGAGATTCATGTCAAATATAGCTTTTTACAACCTTCAGGAGCTGATACGTGAAACGTGACCAGTAAAAATTAGTTTTCTTAAAATATCTGAAAAAGTAAAGGTTTTGGGGTATATGTTTGTTCATAATGCTTATATAAATGTGGTGCTTCTGCTTCTTTTGAGCCCATGATCAGCTCTCTGCGACATTCAGGAGCCGAGATACTGATTTCCAGGCCTAAAAAGTGGGCGTGGCCATTTCAGAGACTTCCCCCACCTAAAATTTTGGGCTCCTTGCATTTTTTTCTTTATTGGACTCTAAATTAACAGAAAAACATAGGCTCAAATGTGAATGACTTTTTGCAGCCATTTTGCCTTAACTGACTAGACTATACAGTACATATAGGCTGCTACTTCCTGCAGGGTGAACCACGAAGCAGATCAGCAACGTCATCCACCATTGATCAAACTGGACATTTCAATTAATAACTTTTAACTTTCACTTCCAAATATGTGGTTTAGATAATTGGGTTAAATTGGACTTGTTGAAACATGTCTGATGCTCGTTTTCAACTGTTCCATAAGACACCGCTGTAAAGCTGAGTCCAGGGGTGGTCCCATGTCCAAAATCTACTAAATGAAGATGGCGAGTAAGATGATATCATAACTGATATGAATGATGGAAAAACTATAAAAAGAAAACTTAAAAACCTAAAAAAAAAAGAAAAGGAATTATCCTTTAATCTATTGAAGTATGTATTCATGTATTTCAGTTTGGTACTGTACTGTGCTCTCACCTTCAGAGGTTGAGTAATGAAGAGACTCTCAAAGAAGGAGACCACCATTGAGATGAGCCAGCTTATAGAGCGATCCTTCCCATATGTCAGTCCATACATCATAGTGAAATATCCTGAAACACCACTAGTAGCGATCACCAGTATCCATCCTACGTACACGAACCACCAAGGTAACCCCCCCGAACAGCATTTTCTGGTATTGTCTCCATTGATGCTTTCTGCAGGGCCAGGGCCCAGCACATCCCCTTGTAGGCCGGATGGAGGGAGGTGGTGCTCCAGAAGACCCTTCATTCCCTGGACTTGTTGCACTGCCCGGTTGAAGCTGTCTGGGTTGGGAAAACGAGACGGGCCAAGCAAACCCAACTCCTTCTCCACGTGACGAAGCTGCCGGTACAGATATTGACTGTTGCTCCTCTTCTGGACTCCTTCCCTCACTTTTTCAGGACTCCCACACACACTGCTCTCTGTTTGCACATAAGTCAGTATTGTTTGGTTGACACATTAAATCCATTTTTACAACATGCCACCAATGAGCACGGCCGACATTTAATTAAACCCCTACATCTGTTAATGTAGATGGGAGGGTGGAGCATGGAAAAGTTCAGAATCAAAGCATATTAAGGAGGTTATGGGGATACTTGGTGGTTTACCTTGTAGATTGACTGAACCCAATGTGAGAATCATGGAGCCGTCTGTCTTAGCGGCATCAGAGTAAAACTCTCCTCTGGCTCGGTTTTGCTGGCGGATGATGTCCTCCACCATAGACAGCAGAGAGTTAATGTCAGCCTGTTGACCCGGTCTGAGATCCACAAGGGGAACAGGACTTTTCATAGCCCTCGAGAGCGACTGAGCAATTCTCTTGATGTCCTATGTAAAATAATATATCTCATGTAACTCAGGAATCAGGAACACTTTGTCATTTCACTTCATGTACTTGGTACATGAAATGAAACGCAATATCATTTCCCCCAGCCCACATCAGTACAACACAAAGGCAAAAACACATATCCAAAAACTACAAGAACACACACACTATATGGACAAAAGTATTGGGACACGTGGCCATTACACCTACAGGAGCTTTTATGACATCTCATTCTAAATCCATAGGCATTAATATGGAGCTGGTCCCCCCCTTTGCAGCTATAACAGCTTCCACTCTTCTGGGAAGGCTTTCCACAAGATTTTGGAGTGTGTCTGTGGGAATTTTTGCCCATTCATCCAGAGGAACATTTGTGAGGTCAGGCACTGATGTTGGACGAGAAGAACTGGCTCACAATCTCCATTCTAGTTCATCCCAAAGGTGTTCGATGGGGTTGAGGTCAGGGCTCTGTGTGGGCCAGTCAAGTTCTTCCACACCAAACTCACCCAACCATGTCTTAATGGACCTTGCTTTGTGCACTGGGGCACAGTCATGCTGGAACAGAAAAGGGCCCTCCCCAAACTGTTCCCACAAAGTTGGAAGCGTAGAATTGTCCAAAATGTCTTGGTATGCTGAAGCATTAAGATTTCCCTTCACTGGAACTAAGGGGCCTAGCCCAACCCCTGAAAAACAACCCCATACCATTATCCCTCCTCCACCAAACTTTACAGTTGGCACAATGCAGCCAGGCAGGTAACGTTCTCCTGGCAGCTGCCAAACCCAAACTGGTCCATCAGACTGCCAGACAGAAAAGCTTGATTCGTCACTCCACAGAACACGTCTCCACTGCTCCAGAGTCCAGTGGCAGCGTGCTTTACACCACTCTATCCGACACTTGGCATTGTGCTTGGTGATGTAAGGCTTGCATGCAGCTGCTCAGCCATGGAAACCCATTCCATGAAGCTCGGGAGCACAGTTTTTGTGCTGTTGCTAATTCCAGAGGAAGTTTGGAGCTCTGCAGTTATTGAGTCAACAGAGCGTTGGAGACTTTTACGCACTATGCGCCTCAGCAATCGTTGCGCCTCCGCACTGTGTGACTTTACGTGGTCTGCCACTTCATGACCGAGTTGCTGTTGTTCCTAAACGCTTCCACTTTACAATAATACCACCTACAGTTGACCGTGGAATATCCAGCAGGGAAGAAATTCCACGAACTGACTTATTGCAAAGGTAGCATCCGATGACAGTACCACGCTTCAATTCACTGAGCCCTTCAAAATGACCCATTCTTTCACAAATGTTTGTAAATGCAGCCTGCATGGATAGCTGCTGGATTTTATACACCTGTGGCAATAGGTCTGAATGACACACCTGAATTCAATGATTAAGAGGTGTGTCCCAATACTTTTGTCCATATAGTGTATATCCAAACTACGACACAAATATCAAAACTAGAACACATATACCCAAACTAGAACACATATATCCAAACTAGAACACATATTAAAACTAGAACACATAAATCCAAACTAAGAACAAATTAAAACTAAAACACAAATGTCCAAACTAGAACATATATATCCAAACTAGAACACACATATCCAAACTAGAACACATATATCCAAACTAGAACACACATATCCAAACTAGAACACACATATCCAAACTAGAACACACATATCCAAACTAGAACACACATATCCAAACTACGACACAAATATCCAAACTAGAACAAATATACTCAAACTAGAACACATATATCCAAACTAGAACAAATATATCCAAACTAAGAACACATTAAAACTAGAACACAAATGTCCTAACTAGAACATATATATCCAAACTAGAACACACATATCCAAACTACAACACATATATCCACACTAGAATACACATATCCAAACTAGAACACACTATACAAACTACAACACAAATATCCAAACTAGAACACACATGTCCAAACTAGAACACATATATCCAAACTAAGAAGACATTAAAACTAGAACACAAATGTCCAAACTAGAACACATATATCCAAACTACACCACACATATCCAAACTACAACATATATATCCAAACCAGAACACATATACCCAAACTAGAACACATATATGCAAACTAGAACACATATATCCAAACTAGAACACATATTAAAACTAGAACACACATATCCAAACTAGAACACATATATCTTAACTAAGAACACATTAAAACTAGAACACAAATGTCAAAACTAGAACAAAAATATCCAAACTACAACACACACATCCGAACTAAGAACACATATTAAAACTAGAACACATATATCCAAACTAAGAACACAAATGTCCAAACTAGAACATATATATCCAAACTAGAACACACATATCCAAACTACAACACATATATCCAAACTAGAACACACATATCCAAACTAGAAAACACATATCCAAACTACAACACATATATCCAAACTAGAACACACATATCCAAACTAGAACACATATATCTTAACTAAGAACACATTAAAACTAGAACACAAATGTCCAAACTAGAACAAACATATCCAAACTAGAACACATATATCCAAACTACAACACATATATCCAAACTACAACACATATCCAAACTAAAACACATATTAAAACTAGAACACATATATCCAAACTAAGCAACAAAAAAATCCCTGTCCCAACTATTATTATTATTATAGGTGAAAAGAAGCGGCTGGTGACTCCACATGTATCAGTGGAGGAATGTGGTAGTCTGCAGCCCTCCCCGGACTGGCAGAGGGGGTGGAGTAGAGACCGGGATGACTCGGAAGAGTGGGGTAATTGGCCGGATACAATTGGGGAGAAAAAGGGGGGAAATCCCCCCCCCCTGAAAAGAATGTTTTAATTTGCCATGAGCCCCCCCCCCCCCCCCCGGACTGGTCCCCCATGTGCCATCTCATTTAAAAAATCCTGGAATCGCCCCTGCATGTATTTCCCTTCTCCTGGTAGGTGAAAAAAGGGTTTGTCGCCAAGTTCAAACACCAGAGAAGGGGGGGATATGTATGCCTGGTAGAGATTTGCACTCTACTGAGTGCAGTCCTCTCGTTTGTATTTAATTCTATGCTTTGTATGTCTTATTGTAATGTTTTTTTCACAGTTCAATTTCTATTTGTTGTTGGTCATGCTTTTTGCACTGTTCCGGGTTGCTGTAACAATGCAACTTCCTTTCTTGGGTGGATGGGGTACATCTGTAAAAAACATATATACATACCGATTTCCTGCCCTCTTTATGTACATAATAATAATAAAATAATCATTACATTCATAAAGTGCTTCACAGTGAAGGGGGTAACTCACTTTAACCGCCACCAATGTGCAGCACCTCCTAGGTGATGCACAGCAGCCATTTTGCGCCAGAACGCTCACCACACATCAGCTTGAGGTGGAGAGGGAGGAATCAGTGAGCCAGTCATATTGGGGAGATGATTAGGAGGCCAGATGGAGAGAGCCAGATTAGGAATGTTGCCAGGACTCTGGGGAACTCCCTACTCTTTGTGATAAGTGCCATGGGGTCTTCAATGACCACAGTGAGTCAGGACCTCAGTTTAACGTCTCATCTAAAGGACGGCATCTCCTACAGCCCAGTGTCCCCACCACTGCACAGGGGCATTGGGATTTGATATTTGTTGTTTTTATTAGAACCAGAGGGAAGACTTTCCCCCACTGGCCCACCAACACCACTTCTGCCAGCAACTCAGTTTTCCCGGGAGGTCTCCCATCCAAGTACTAGCTAAGCCCATACCTGCTTAGCTTCCGTCATTTGGCAGAGCCAGGGTACTCTCTATCTATCTATCTATCTATCTATCTATCTATCTATCTATCTATCTATCTATCTAGCTATCTATCTGTCTGTCTGTCTGTCTGTCTGTCTGTCTGTCTATCTAGACACAGAACAGAACTTGTCATCTTTTGCACATCCTCTATAGGCGAGTGTTTGTCTTTACCTTGATGACGGTGTCAGGCGTAATGTCTCTGGTCTCTTTCTGAGGAGAGCTGCTCTGTGAAGGAGACACTCGGCCCGTCTTCCCCTGCTTGCAGGCCTCTGATTTACCAGACCTCACTCGAGGACGTGTGTTTCTGAAGATACTCACGATAAGCAGATTGATGGGAAACATGATGACTGAACTTTGAACTCCGATCAAAACCTGCTGCCAGGTGAACTCAATATGGCCTTGGAAATAAAGCAGAGAAGGTGCAGAGTTAACAGGATTTGATTTAAACAGATTACTTGTGATAGTACACAGTACAAAAACACAAGCATATCAAGGTTCATGTTTATTTTAAATGTTTCTGTTCCACGGGGATCGCCAGTTCGAATCCCCGTGTTACCTCCGGCTTGGTTGGGTGTCCCTACAAACATAATTGGCTGTGTCTGTGGGTGGGAAGCCGGATGTGGGTATGTGTCCTGGTCACTGCACTAGCGCCTCCTCTGGTCGGTCGGGGCGCCTGTTAGGAGGGGAGGGGGAGCTGGGGGGAATAGCGTGATCCTCCCATGCGCTACGTCCCCCTGGTGAAACTCCTCATTGTCAGGTGAAAAGAAGTGGCTGGGAGGAGGCATGTGGTAGTCTGCAGCCCTCCCTGGATCAGCAGAGGGGGTGCAGCAGAGACCAGGACGGCTTGGAAGAGTGGGGTAATTGGCCGGATACAATTGGGGAGAAAAAAAGGGGGGGGGGGTTTAAAAAAAATTTTGTTCAAAATGTCTGGCGCCGCCGGCAGGTAACATTGCTTGTTTGAAGGAAGTGGACCTGTTCCATGATTAGAAGACTTACAGAGAAGTTTCACAAAACAAGAAAAGAAACGTTAAACCAAGAAATCTGATTTGAGATCATCTTTCTTATTGGGCGCCTGCCGCCCAGTGACTGCTGGGACAGGCTCTAGCATCCTCGCGGCCCTGAGAGCCGCATAATGGTTTGGATGATGGATGGATGAATGGATTTCTTTATTGCAGGTCACAATCAAAATGGATTATGGATGTTTTGTAAGTTGAGGGTGTAAAACTGCATTACAACTTTATGAGGTTAGATTTTTTTCTTAAATACTGTAATACAGTTATAATAATAATATAATAATGCTCATAAGGCTGTAATGCCTTATTACAGCCTTATGAGCATTATTATGTTAGACTTTTTTTTTTTTTTTTTTGGATTTTTCTTCCTTTTTCTCCCCAATTGTATTTGGCCAATTACCCCACTCTTCCGAGCCGTCCCGGTCTCTGCTCAACCCCCTCTGCTGATCTGGGGAGGGCTGCAGACTACCACATGCCTCCTCCCATACATGTGGATTCACCAGCCGCTTCTTTTCACCTGACAGTGAGGAGTTTCACCAGGGGGACGTAGCACATGGGAGGATCACACTATTCCTCCCAGTTCCCCCTCCCCTGAACAGGCACCCCCACTGACCAGAGCAGGCGCTAGTGCAACGACCAGGACGCATACCCACATCCGGCTTCCCACCCACAGACATGGCCAATTATGTTTGTAGGGACACCCGACCAAGCTGGAGGTAACACAGGGATTCGAACTGGAAATCCCCATGTTGGTAGGCAACGGAATAGACTGCTACACTACCCGGCACCCCAGAAAGGTTAGATCATTTGTAGGGGTAATTAGATGTGAGATGTGCACATCACATTATATTCCATCCATCCACCATTATCCAAAATGCTTATCCTGCTCTCAGGGTGACAGGGATGCTGGAGCCTATCCCAGCAGTCACTGGGCGGCAGGCAGGGAGACACCCTGGACAGGCCACCAGTAAAGTTGAAATTTGTACGGGCGGCACGGTGGCGCAGTGGTTAAGATGGTCGCCTCTCACAGCAAGAAGGTCCTGGGTTCGAGCCCCAGAGTAGTCCAAACCTTGGGGGTCGTCCTCTGTGTGGAGTTTGCATGTTCTCCCCGTGTCTGTGTGGGTTTCCTCCGGGTGCTCCGGTTTCCTCCCACAGTCCAAAGACATGTAGGTCAGGTAAATCGGCCATACTAAATTACCCGTAGGTGTGAATGTGTGTGTGTGCGTGTGGGTGGGCCCTGTGTGATGGCCTGGCGACCTGTCCAGGGTGTCTCCCCACCTGCCGCCCAATGGCTGCTGGGATAGGCTCCAGCATCCCCACAACCCTGAAAGCAGGATAAGCGGTTCGGGTAATGGATGGATGAAATTTCTAGACTTTTCATCCTGATAACATAACACAGTTCTCAGTTTAATTGTATTGTTGCTTGGTTTGGCAGAGAAGGCATTAATAGTGCTAAATATAATTGGAAAATCCAAAACTGAATGAATAACAGGTTAAGTCTTAAAGTGAGCTGTATTAAGGCATGAATAACTTCTTCATACCGAGGTCCATCGTCTGCTCTGAGGGGTCTGTGGGGATGCCCCAGAACATGATGCTGGTCAGCATGGTGCACAGCAGCAGAGACAAGCAGCAGGAGACTCTCTGCACACGGCTGAAGGAGCTGCTGGGGGGCCGGCTGACCACAGAGAACCAGATATGGCTGTCACGGAAGTCCCTCGCCGTCTTCGTGAAGAACAGATTACTGGAGAAGTTTGATAAGAAGTTGAAGGGTTGAACAACGCAGAGGAGCTGTCTTAAAATCACAGAGAAATATCTCAACATCAAGTTATTTCATCTGAAATAGTAATTTAAAATGACATAATAGAGCTTTCTGTAGAGAACTGCTTTCAGTGGTTTTGTCTCCTAATTGCTTGATTAACTAAAAACTTTCTGCTTCAGATTAGACAGAAAATCTTAAATCTAATGCAACTGAACTGGTTTCCAGATTTCTGGCCTTTCTAGAAAACATGATTTTATCTTGTTTCAAGAACTCTTACCAACCTGAACTAACTTTATGTACTGGCAGATATTACTTTGCTAGTTTTGGGGATTTCCCTACTTGAATATGACATATTTAGTCTTAATTTCAACATTGGATTTTTGCAGTGTGGGGAAATCAAGATTCAACATTCAAGGTTCAATAAGTGCCATTTCAACTTTACAGTTGATTTGGAATTTGTTTCGGTGTGCTCAAAGATAAGAACAGTAAATATAAAACCACACAATACACACAAGGAGTGTCCACAAAAACATACCGTTACAGTTATAATTCAGTTGATGCAACCAAATGTCCCATGACCTTCAAGTGAGAAATTAAAGTACATGTGCTCAAGAAGACTATACTTGTACAATCAATGAAGGACTGAGGATGCAGATTACTGCTGCAGGTGTGTGCTACTGTAGAAGTGAGATGTTCTGGTCTTGACACTGGAGAGTCTTTTACCTAAAGGAAGATGATTAAATAGGGGGGTTGGCCAAGTGTGAGGAATCCTGAACAATTTTAAAACCTTTCCGCTGAATGTGAACCCAGCCACTGAGGGTGCACAAGTCAGTGCATTCTTAGTGCCGGTCCCCAGCTCAGATAATTGGGGAGGGTTGCATCAGGGAGGGCATCCGGTGTAACACCTTTGCCAAATCAAATATGTGGATCATAAATCAGGTATATTTCCTGCAGCACTTAAGACAGATGTCGTTAAACCACTTCTGAAGAAGAGTAATCTTGATGCGACAGTTATTGCCAACTACAGGCCCATCTCCAACTTACCATTCCTCAGCAAAATCCTTGAAAAAACAGTTTATTCTCAAGTTAATAGCTATTTAATATCTAACAACCTTCTAGGCATTTGTCAATTGGGTTTTCAATCTCACCATAGCACAGAAACAGCACTTATCAGAGTTGTGAACGATCTGCATATGAACACAGATTCTAATAAATTGTCTGTTCTTGTGCTCCTGGATCTCAGTGCTGCTTTCAACACTGTTGATCATGATATTTTGCAAGAGAGATTAGAAAAATGGGTCGGCCTTTCTGGCCCGGTTCTCAACTGGTTTAGAACATACCTTCGGGACAGGCAGTTCTTTGTGTCTATTGGAGACTTCTCCTCGGACAAAGTGGGTATAATGTGTGGGCTACCCCAAGGTTCGATTGTTGGACCACTACTATTCAATCTCTATATGCTCCCACTTGCACATGTTATACAGAAACACAAAATAAATTACCATGATTATGCAGATGATTCACAACTATACATATCCCTATCTCCTGATGACCTAGATCCCATACGTTCCCTAATTCAGTGTATTGACGATATTACTTTATGGATGTCAGATATCTTTTTACAACTGAACAAAGACAAGACAGAAATACTTATTTTTGGTTCAAAGACTCAGAGACAGAGAATTGCAGCTCATCTCAGCTCTCTGTCTCTGGAGTGCAAAGGTGAAGCTAGAAATCTTGGTGTAATCATAGACAGTGATCTGAACTTTAAGAGCCACATCAATCATCTCAACTTCCCTGGTACCCCATACTCCCACAGAACCTCCACAGAGTGCCCTGGGGTACATGGTTGTAAGCCTTCTCCAAGTCCACAAAAGACATGTAGACTGGCTGGTCAAACTCCCATTCCTCCCTCAGCACTTCTGCAAGGGTAAAGAGTTGGTCCGTTGTTCCACAGCCAGGATGGAATTCGCATTGTTCCTCCTGGATCCGAGGTTCGACAATTAGTTGGAGCCCCCTTTCCAGCACCCTAGAGTAGACTTTCCCAGGGAGGCTGAGCAGTGTGGTGCCCCGATAATTGGAGCACACCCCCGGTCCCCCTTTTTTTAAATAATGAGAACCACCATCCCAGTCTGCCACTCCACAGGTACTGTCCCCGACCTCCATGCGACACTGAATAGACGTGTCAACCAAGACAGCCCAGCAATGTCCAGAGCCTTCAGTATCTCAGGGCGAATCTCATCCACACCCCGCGCCTTGCTACCGAGGAGCTTTTTAACTACCTCAGAGACCTCTACCAGCGATATGGGTGGGGCTTCCCCGAGTCTTCAGCCTCTACCTCCTCCACTGAGGACGTGTTAGCCGGGTTCAGGAGCTCATCAAAGTGTTCTTTCCACCTCTCGACAACATTCCCAGTCCGGGTCAGCAGTTCCCCTCTTCGGCTGAACACAGCCTGAGTCAACCCCTGCTTCCCCTTCCTGAGTCGCCGGATGGTTTGCCAGAACTTCCTTGAGGCCAACCGAAAGTCCTCCTCCATAGCCTCGCCGAACTCCTCCCACACCTGAGTTTTTGCTTCCTTGACCGCCGAAGCTGCAGCCTTTCTGGCCTGCCGGTACCTGTCTGCTGCTTCAGGAGACTCTGGGCCAACCAAGCCTGAAAGGCCTCCTTCTTAAGCCTGATGGCTTCGCTCACTGCCGGTGTCCACCAGCGGGTTCTTAGGTTGCCACCTCGACAGGCACCGATGACCTTATGACCACAGCTCCTGCTTGCCGCATCTGCAATAGAGGCTTTGAACATGGCCCACTCAGACTCCATGTCCCCAGCCTCCCTCGGGATACACGAGAATTTCTTCCAGAGGTGGGAGTTGAAGACCTCACGGACAGGGGCCTCCGCCAGACGTTCCCAGTTCAGCCTCACTAAACATTTGGGTTTGCCAGGTCTGTCCAGCAGCCTTTCCCGCCATCTGATCTCCCCACCAGGTGGTGATCAGTTGACAGCTCTGCTCCTCTCTTCACCTGAGTGTCCAAAACATATGGCCACAGATCTGATGATATGACCACAAACTCTATCATCGATCTTCGGCCTAAGGTGTTCTGGTACCAAGTACACTTATGAACTATCTTATGTTTGAACATGGTGTTTGTTATAGCCAATCCATGACAATAACAAGGCACCACTTGGGTCCCGATCAGGGAGGCTGTTCCTCCCAATCACACCCCTCCAGGTTTCTCCATTGTTGCCCACGTGAGCGTTGAAATACCCCAGCAGAGCTATAGAGTCCCAAGGCGGAGCCCTATCCAGGACACCACCCAGAGACTCCAAGAAGGCCAGATAGTCCAAACTGCTATTCAGTGCATGAGCACACACAACGGCCCAGTCACTCGCAGTCATATAGAGGCGACCCTCTCATTCCCTGGGGAGAACTCCAACACGGCAGCGCTCAACCATGGACTTATGAGTATCCCCATACCCACCCGGTGCCTGTCACCTTGGCACTAAATCTACACCTCTCATAAACTGATATTTGCTCACTCCCCATTGCTGGAGCCACCATACCTGTCTTGACACAGGTTAAGAGCCTTGGTGTTATCGTAGATAGTACCCTTTCCTTTTCCAGTCATATAAACAATGTCTCCCAGATTTCCTTTTTCCATCTGCGAAACATCTCCAGACTATGGCATGCTTTAACACAACACTCCACGGAAGTCTTAGTCAATGTTTTGGTCACACCACGCATTCACTACTGCAATGCGATCCTGGCAGGCATCCCCTTCAAACTTATTCACTGACTTCAACTCATCCAGAATTCTGCAGCATGGAGTATTACACATTCAAAGTCCACTGAACATGTCTCTCCCCTGCTGATTCAATTACACTGGTTTCCTGTGTCACAGCGGATTAACTTTAAAACATTATTATTATCATTCAAAGCTCTTCATAATCTATCCCCTGCTTATCTCACAGACCTCATTCAGACTTACACTCCCTCTCGCTCCCTGCGGTCTTCATCAGCAGGTCTACTCGAACTACCAGCCATCAACCTCAGCACAATGGGTGCCAGGGCTTTCTCCTATGCTGCACCCCAACTCTGGAACTCCCGTCCCTGTCAAATCCACTTACTGGACTCCATTACAGAATTCAAAACTGCTGTTAAAACCCACTTTTTTAACTAGTTTACTTACTTAAACTGCATTAACTTCTTGATTTAACTCCTTGCTGAGCTATGCTCTGTTGCTTATTTAGTGTTTTATTGTTGATTGTACTGCTTTTTTTTACTGCTTTGTTGTTTATTGTATATGATGTAAAGTGACCTTTAGTGTCATGAAAGGTGCTATTAAATGAAAGTATTATTATTTTTATTATTAGCCAGAGGATTTTTTACTGCAGATTTAAAGCATGCTGGTACTTTACACTGGTTGGTAGACTAATTAAAAATACAAGTCAGAACAGAAGCAAGTTTAGCAGCATAACATTTTTTTTTTTGGCATCCCCCCCTTTTCTCCCCACTTTTACTGGGCCAATTACCCCACTCTTCCAAGCCGTCCTGGTTGCTGCTCCACCCCCTCTGCCGATCCGGGGAGGGCTGCAGACTACCTAGTCTCCACCGATACATGTGGAGTTACCAGCCGCTTCTTTTCACCTGACAGTGAGGATTTTCACCAGGGGGACGTAGCACGCGGGAGGATCATGCTATTCCCCCCAGTTCCCCCTCCCCCCCGAACAGGCACCCTGGCCGACCAGAGGAGGCGCTAGTGCAGCAACCAGGACACATACTCAAATCCGGCTTCCCACCCGCAGACACGGCCAATTGTTTCTTTAGGGACGCCCGATAAAGCCGGAGGTAACACGGGGATTCGAACCTTAGAATCCCCGTGTTGTTAGGCAACAGAATAGACCCTTACACTACCCGGACACCTGTAGCACACCATTTTTTAAGTGGCTGAGGACACAAGATCAGGGCCTGCAGCTTTCCTACTGTTCTAATTGTGCAGCAGACACCTGACCTCATGCTCTCCAATCACAAAAGGTGGACTCAGGGGGCTTCCACTGTAGGCAGACTCTGTTGGTGGCTCGGGGTTTTATCAATACAGCATTAGAATTCATTAAGTTTGGGGTCCGCGGTAGTGTAGCAGTCTAAGGATCGGCTTTGTGTCGATGCAGTTGCCCACTGGGGACCGGGGTTCGTGCCCCGGTCTCATCAGATCCGACTATGGCCGGACTCAACGAAGAGCAATAATTGGCGACGCTGTCTTTAGGAGGGGGGTGGAGTCGGCTTGTGTTCGTCACATGAATGCGTCTCTGGGTGTGGGGAAAAGCAGTGGTTCGGCCTGGATTCACCTTGTCACGAAAGTGGCGTGGCATTTCCTTCCAGACTGCCGGCCGGAGAGACGCAGTTGGTGAACGCATGCAGTACTAGGGTGGGTGTTTAAACTAAAAAAAAAATAGGGATCGATTGGCCACTAAATTGGGAGAAAAAAGGGAAAAATCAGAAATAAATTTATTTAAAAAAAAAAAAGAATTCATTAAGTTCATCAGGGAGCTTGGGGTCATCATTACAGGCTGTGTTTTTGGCTTTATAGCTCAGTCAGTGATGATTACAATGCAGTTGGATTCCTTGGCATTTTTACAGGGGATCCCGTCTGCTCTTACCTAAATCTCCTCAAATCCATGTCTGTGGCAACTGGGAAAACTTTGTCCAATGTACACTCTGCCATATCGATGGCCAGCCAGGAGTTACATAGAAAATGCCATTTCTGTCCGGTCTCCAGATCCTGCACCATAACCTTGTTGATGTACCTGCACATAAATGCAACTGTTCTTATTTGGTCCTTCAGAAAATCATGCGCATCAATCTCATCTTATGTAGTTCTCTTGTCTTTAATTAGTTGTGTGAGTTTGTACCATGCAGGGTGTGTTCCTGAGTTATCGTGCCACAGTCGGATGCTGTGCAGCTCTCCCAGAGAGAAAGCCGTAGTCAACAGGAACAAGTCCGTACCGCCTCGCTCAAACACTGGCTTCTCTCCGTCTGTCAGGTGGTGAGGCTCACTCTCTCCCTCTGTACCCAGCAAAGTCACTGTAACCTGAAATAAGATGTCCACGTTGTACTGGCCAGTATGGAAAATATCATGACCATGATAATCATAAGAAACTGTACATGATATTGATAGTACATAAAAATACCATGTTTAAGAATGCAGCTGTGGTTCATCACGTTGAACTGTTTGGTAATGTAAAGTACAATATCAAACCAAAAATAGATTTTAAAAAATACTCACTAAAATATTTTATACCTCATTAGGACATAAATACTTGTTGGCATTAGACTACAAAATTGTGTACCATGATGTGACAATATCCAAATTTCATGCCGATACAATATCATTGAAAGATGAAAAATTATAATATTGAAATATTACCTAGCACTAACATGCAACTGTAGTTTGGTTACCAGTATAATGGGAAATATGCTGAATGTCAGCATGAGGATTATGTCTCTTATGGGAGCAATGTCGAAGGTACTGTGTAAGTATGTGGTGTGTGGTGAAAAAAGGTGTGCACATAATTTCGTGCTACAGAAACGGCAAAAAGGTCATCAAATTCTGGCCAGCTTATAGTTTAAAGCTGAAATCCGACTTTTCTCCATCAATAACTTCTTGTTTTCTCCATTTGAAAGGTGGAGGTGATGTGGTGGTGGTGTTGGACAGACAGTCAGTCTGCCATTAAAACAGTGTTGTGATATAGTGGATGTAGGAGACACAGAGAAACAGACCTGTTGACACTGATTTTCTGGGACTACAAACCAGGTGTAGCAGGACTACAAACAAGGTGAAGCAGGACTACAAACCAGGTGTAGCGGGACTACAAACCAGGTGTAACAGGACTACAAACCAGGTGTAGCAGCCATTGTGGCAGGTTTGCCAACAGCTCAGCAGTAAGCAGTTCCCACCCTTGTAGAAATGGATCCTGGGATCAAAGCTAACACACACAGTCTGATGAATTACAAACTACATCACACTATATGGGAACACCGTTGTACAGTCATGCGGGTTGTCATGGACACACCGGCATCACGTTTCAATCTTTCTTACAGCTGGAGTTTTTTCTAACACGTGTTTGCTGCTGTATCAGTGAAAAATCACTGATTTACAAGGGAGATTACAAGGGATCTCATGGGAAAAGACACATGACCATCAGTACAAGTCAAGTCAAACTCATTTGTATCACCCTGAAACACAGTCAAATCACATGGGGCTCGACAATCACATAAAGCATCCTCAACATCCGGATTGTCAACAAGGCATCCAAAATCATAGGCAACCCACTCCCCTCAGTTGAGTCTCTACATACTAACCGTACTGTAAACCCACTCCCCTCAGTTGAGTCTATGTACTAACTGGACTGTAAACCCACTCCCCTCAGTTGAGTCTCTACATACTAACCAGACCGTAAACCCACTCCCCTCAGTTAAGTCTCTACATACTAACCGGACTGTAAACCCACTCCCCTCAGTTGAGTCTCTACATACTAACCGGACTGTAAACCCACTCCCCTCAGTTGAGTCTATGTACTAACTGGACTGTAAACCCACTCCCCTCAGTTGAGTCTCTACATACTAACCAGACCGTAAACCCACTCCCCTCAGTTAAGTCTCTACATACTAACCGGACTGTAAACCCACTCCCCTCAGTTGAGTCTCTACATACTAACCGGACTGTAAACCCACTCCCCTCAGTTGAGTCTATGTACTAACTGGACTGTAAACCCACTCCCCTCAGTTGAGTCTACATACTAACCGGACTGTAAACCCACTCCCCTCAGTTGAGTCTACATACTAACCGGACTGTAAACCCACTCCCCTCAGTTGAGTCTCTACATACTAACCGGACTGTAAACCCACTCCCCTCAGTTGAGTCTCTACATACTAACCGGACTGTAAACCCACTCCCCTCAGTTAAGTCTCTACATACTAACCGGACTGTAAACCCACTCCCCTCAGTTGAGTCTACATACTAACTGGACTGTAAACCCACTCCCCTCAGTTGAGTCTCTACATACTAACCAGACTGTAAAGCGAGCAAAGAAGATCATCGCCGACTCCTCACATCCTGCTCATCACCACTTCCATCTCCTTCCCTCAGGGAGGCACTACAGGTCACTGTCCACTAAGACTAAACACTTCACAAACAGTTTTTTTCTCCCTAGCCACTCTGAATTCCTCCCTATAGTCCCTCCTCACATACCACTGACATAAACACCACCATTCACCTGACTGCTATGTGTGATGTGTTTATTTCTGTTATTGTGTAACTGTATTTCTGTTATTGTGCAACTGTATTGTTATTGTGTAACTGTAATTCTGCTATTGTGTATCTGTATTGTTTGTGATAACATGTGGAGTGTCTGTTGTTGTCCATGTATGTGTTGTGCTGAAGAGTTTAATGTGTACCAAAAACAAATTCCACTGGCCTTGGTCGCGTGGCTAATAAAACACTCTAATCTATTCTAACATAATGTAAACAGAATAAACGACAATATGCAATACCCTCCACTGACCTGAGAGGAGGTGGAGGCGCCACGTCGGTGCCCGGTGTTAACAGTTAGCATGTAGCGATATTCAGCCAAGGGGTCATTGTCCTCAAGCACAGTTATCTTGACCTGTATGGTAGATGAAGCAAACACAAGTCAAGTAAAAGGGGATCTGCAATTCTAGTCGAAGAAGAAAAGGTCAACACACTAATCACTGCTGAATGTCATATTACTCAACTATACACCACAATGTTGTGATGGAGGGAATTTAGATCACACGGTGTGTATTGCTGCTTACCTTAGCCGAGTCCTGGATGTCCTTCCTTCGAGCCCAAACAACTACCATGAGATAAGATGCAAAAATGGCGCCAACAAAAGAAACCACCACAGGATTGTTTGTGAATGTGGCAAACAGCTCGGCGGTGCGTGACACGTCCACCAGGTTTGGCATAACGAAGAACGAGCTCCCGAAGAAGGTTAAGTGGTTGCAGAGGCACTGGGTGACCCGCGGTGTGGTGAGAGGACCCACCTGTCATAAAAACAAGAGGGCTGGACTTGACTTCTGCCTTCTTCTTCAGAACACGAGGAGGGTCTGCATGTCAGATATAACACATACCCTGCAGCCAGCCTCACTCCACGAAGCCAGGGTCTCATTCCAGTACCTGCACTGAGCAGCCACCGGTGTGATGGCAACGGAGGCATTTACAGATCTGATGCCCCCCTCCACGATGGGCTTTACCACCAGATAATGGAGGCCTACATCCCCTCCTCTCTCCCTGGGACCCAACACCCAGATGTATCTCTCCTCTGAGGAAAACAAACAAAGTGTAATGCACCCAGATATATAATAACACACACACACACACACACACACACAAACACACACACACAACATACACACACACACACCATACACACATACACCCACAACCCCACACACACACACACACACCATACACACATACACCCACACTCCCCCCCCACACACACACACACATACCCACACACACACAAATACACACACACCCCACACACACACACACACACACACACACACACACACACACACACAAATACACACACACCCCACACACCCACACACACACACACACTACAAAAGTTTGTGTATGCTTGAAATGTGAATTTCAAACTGCTGCATCCATCGCAGATGTGCTGAGCTGGTCTGGCGGTACCTTCTTTAACTTGCTGTCGGGGCAAACGAGTCTGGGCCAGGTATGTGTCATCACTGGGGTAATCCAAATACCCCAACAACAGTTTGAGAGGAATATTATCGGAGGGCTCCAGTTTCAGCACCAGTGTCACGTCAGGCGAGGGAATGTCAATTATTACTGTGCTGTAATTTCCCAAGTCCAGGAGGCTGACGTTCTCCTGTCCTTCCGCCAGTCTCGGCAGGAGAATCTGAGTCCCAGGAGACACATTTGTGTCCACAGATTAATCAAAATGTGGGAAAAAGATTACTCTGCATGGTCAGAACACTGATGCTAATCCAGTGTGGCTGCATCTGCACGATGCTGCATGCCAGGTGAGTTCTGTTATACCTCTATCTCCTCAGGCAGGTTCTCCACAGGAATGATGTCACCGCCGACTCGTGCAAGAGAGACGGATGCCACGACGCTGCTGATGTTTTCTTTACTCCAGGAATATGGATTCCTCTCAAAACTCATCATCTGTGTCAAGTAACAGAGAGGACGTTACTGGCCAGGAGGACTATGTATTATGCATGTATTATGCATGTATTATGTATGTATTACATATGTATTATGTATGTATTAGATATGTATTATGTATGCATTATGACCTTTTGTCTTCATGTTTTCCAAAAACACCAGTCAATCAAACATACAGTAGTTCTGAATCACATCTATCGACCTCGTTGGACAGACCTACACTCCAGAATATCTCCCTTTTTTTGTATCCCCCCCCTTTTTTTCTCCCCAATTGTATTTGGCCAATTACCCAACTCTTCCGAGCCGTCCTGGTCTCGGCTCTGATCCGGGGAGGGCTGCAGACTACCACATCTCTCCTCCAATACATGTGGAGTCACCAGCCACTTCTTTTCACCTGATAGTGAGGAGTTTCACCAGCGGGATGTAGCGTGTGGGGGGATCAGGCTATTCCCCCCAGTTCCCCCTCCCCCCTGAACAGGCGCCCTGACTGACCAGAGGAGGCGCTAGTGCAACGACCAGGACACATACCCACATCCGGCTTCCCAACCGCAGACACGGCCAACTGTGTCTGTAGGGACGCCAGACCAAGCCGGAGGCAACACGGGGATCACCGGTTCGATCCCCGTGTTGGTAAGCAACGGAAGAGACTGCCACACCACCCAGATGCCCAGAATATCTCCTTTTTCAGAGAACTTTCTGAACTAGACATTATGAAACAATGCTTTTCATCAGCGGAAACAGGTCTTCATCAGGATATGTGTCAGCTCCACCTTTAACAACGTGCAGAACTTACATCCTTCAGACTGAAGCAACACGTGTGCACATCAACTTTAACAACGTGCAGAACTTACATCCTTCCGACTGAAGCAACACGTGTGCACATCAACTTTAACAACGTGCAGAACTTAAATCCTTCTGACTGAAGCAACACGTGTGCACATCAACTTTAACAACGTGCAGAACTTAAATCCTTCTGACTGAAGCAACACGTGTGCACATCAACTTTAACAACATGCAGAACTTAAATCCTTCTGACTGAAGCAACATGTGTGCACATCAACTTTAACAACATGCAGAACTTAAATCCTTCTGACTGAAGCAACACGTGTGCACATCAACTTTAACAACGTGCAGAACTTAAATCCTTCTGACTGAAGCAACACGTGTGCACATCAACTTTAACAACATGCAGAACTTAAATCCTTCTGACTGAAGCAACACGTGTGCACATCAACTTTAACAACATGCAGAACTTAAATCCTTCTGACTGAAGCAACACGTGTGCACATCAACTTTAACAACGTGCAGAACTTAAATCCTTCTGACTGAAGCAACACGTCTGCACATGCTGTGTGCCAGCCTGTCACTTCCCCCTTCATGTTCATCCTGAACATGAGCATCAACTTTACGGAAATGACTGCAGGTGCTCATTTAAAAGGACAGCTTGTGTTGTCCCGTATTCTCTCTGACGAGATAAAAATAATAAGAGGCTACTACTACTGCCCTTCAGTCAAACGAGTCTTCTTGTGTATCTGTGACCTTTCACACATCAAACAAGAAGACATGTAGTCTAGTTTTAAACATTACTGATATTCAATATGTGGTGTTGAAACCACCAGTCCGACATTTATCATGTTTTGAGGTAAAACCAGGCGGTGCAATTCACCTACAGCTTGGGTTAAAGTTGTGTATTTTTAAGTTAAATCACATGTGTGTGTGGATTTTGTAATTAACAGTTAGTAACACAACCAATCTCCTTCTAGTTCTTAAACGATCTACAGCAACTCAAGGTCTTTTTTATTTGGCTAAGCACATTTCTTTTCATTTGACATTATTTTATATTCTGTTTTATCGTTTAGAGATGGGGATGGGGGGGGGGGTTAAAAATATCGAGGGTGCTAGTTTCTCATAGGGGTGGGAATCTTCCGGAATCTCATGATTTGATTTGACTTCGATTCTTGGGGTCACGATTCGATTCAAAAGGATCCAAGATTCAAAATGGATTCCAGACTTGGTACATAGGGGGGGCTAATTTCAGGATCTCCTTCAGTCCGCTGTGCGTTAAGAAAGGACCTCCTCCAGGCTGCTGGGAGCTAAGTGAGGCAGTGTGGCAGATTATGGCATGAGAGTAGACCATCTGAACAAGTTATATGAACTGACTGCAATAATGTGAACACACAAAGGCAAAGCTCACGTTCCTCAGTAAAAACCCACATGATGGTGTGTGGTACTTTGGCTCAGTTGTTTGGATCATAAATCTAAAGCCTTCATTGTGGACTACACTGTAGGGCTTCATTGTGGACTACGCTGTAGGGCGCAGGTCTTGTGAAATGAAACAGGTGATGGATCTAGTTATTATTTGTTTTTCCCGGTCAGAACTGGCTGGGGGTTTGGTTCAGAACTGGCTGGGAGTTTGGTTCAGAACTGCCTGGGAGTTTGGATCAGAATTGGCTGGGAGTTTGGTTCAGAACTGGCTGGGAGTTTGGTTCAGAATTGGCTGGGAGTTTAGTTCAGAACTGGCTGGGAGTTTGGATCAGAACTGGCTGGGAGTTTGGATCAGAATTGGCTGGGAGTTTGGTTCAGAACTGGCTGGGAGTTTGGTTCAGAACTGGCTGGGAGTTCGGTTCAGAATTGGCTGGGAGTTTGGCTCAGAACTGGCTGGGAGTTTGGCTCAGAACTGGCTGGGAGTTTGGTTCAGAATTGGCTGGGAGTTTGGTTCAGAACTGGCTGGGAGTTTGGCTCAGAACTGGCTGGGGTTTGGTTCAGAACTGGCTGGGGTTTGGTTCAGAACTGGCTGGGAGTTTGGTTCAGAATTGGCTGGGAGTTTGGTTCAGAATTGGCTGGGAGTTTGGTTCAGAACTGGCTGGGAGTTTGGCTCAGAACTGGCTGGGAGTTTGGTTCAGAATTGGCTGGGAGTTTGGTTAAGAACTGGCTGGGAGTTTGGTTCAGAATTGGCTGGGGTTTGGTTCAGAACTGCCTGGGAGTTTGGTTCAGAATTGGCTGGGAGTTTGGTTCAGAACTGGCTGGGGTTTGGTTCAGAACTGGCTGGGAGTTTGGATCAGAACTGGCTGGGAGTTTGGCTCAGAACTGGCTGGGAGTTTGGCTCAGAACTGGCTGGGAGTTTGGTTCAGAACTGGCTGGGAGTTTGGTTCAGAACTGGCTGGGAGTTTGGCTCAGAACTGGCTGGGGTTTGGTTCAGAACTGGCTGGGACTTTGGCTCAGAACTGGCTGGGGTTTGGTTCAGAACTGGCTGGGAGTTTGGCTCAGAATTGGCTGGGAGTTTGGTTCAGAATTGGCTGGGAGTTTGGTTCAGAACTGGCTGGGGTTTGGTTCAGAACTGGCTGGGAGTTTGGATCAGAACTGGCTGGGAGTTTGGTTCAGAATTGGCTGGGAGTTTGGTTCAGAACTGGCTGGGAGTTTGGTAAAGTGGTGCAGTGTGTGTTGGTTGTGTGTTAATGTTGCAGGAGGTCGTTGTTCCACTTCTTTCAACTCTGGGTGATGGCGTATGATGTGAGACCTAACACTTGTAGTGTTTCTGAAATACTGAACTTTCGTTTTGCAGATCTTGTGTATTGAATGAGTCGTGTCAAGCCCCATCTTCCCCGGGAGGCTGTAAAATTCTAAATGCGCCCAAACTTTTGTCTTCAATGATGACGGACCGGCTGAATCTGTTGCTGCTTCATTTTTAGAAAGGCTACCAACAGCTAACGCGAGCAGCGACTGAGTAGCCACTGTGGTGTTTTCCGGAAGCCAGGACAGGTGTGCAGCAAGTCAACAGTGCCAGCAGCAAGCAGGCTACTTAAGACTGAACAAAACCTTTCTAAAAACCAATTTTTGGGATTTGTGAATCGATTCAGAATAATAGAAGATATGAATCACGATTCTTACGTGAATCGATTTCCCCTAGCCTTAGTTTCTCAGCCTCACAGAGCGGACCTCTTCTGTACGTCTCTGAGGTTATTCATCATGTCAGTGTTCGTTTTTTCAGTTTTTCTTCCTCCTAAACACGGAGCTGTCCCTGCTTCATCATCTGGGAACCTGAATGTCCCAGATGGTTGACCAACGTACCGTTTCTACGGTATACGATGAACTGTTCAGATTCCCACCAAGGTGCACATGCTCACCCTCACGTCCAGCGGCTCATCTGGTGCCAGCAAGTCAGCCGGCAGCGGAGGAAAAGAAAAGCGGGCGGAGGTCTTCGTCTGGGTGTCTATACTCTGGTTCTGCATGGAGTCTGAAGACACTCTGCACAGCACGAACAAGCAAAAGACCACAGAAAGTAAAAACTCGAAAACCTGGTTTTGTTGTGTAATGGATTTTCTCCTCATGTACACACTTTAGACCATGATCACACACGTCTTACCTGTTGACGTACACACTGATCTGACCAGCACGGATGACTGCGGGCTCGCCATTCACAGGTTTCCCACTCAGAAGTGCACTCTGAACATTGTTCATCCCAGTAAGAAGTAAATCAGAGACTTTTTTCTAAAAGAGAAAATGTATTTCATAGTACTTATATATTTCATAGTACTTGATAAAAGTATTTCCATGACTGAAGGAAAAAAAAAAGAATAATTTCATCAAATATTTGCATTCCTTCCCTCCAACCCAGCGACTGAGGATGCACAAGCCAGTGCATTCTTAGTGCCGGTCCCAAGCCCGGATAAATGGGGAGGGGAAGGTTGTGTCAGGAAGGGCATCTGGCGTAAAACCTTTGCCAAATCAAATATGTGTAGATCCTAAATCAGATTTCCATAAAGGACTTGTCGAGACCCAGGTTACCAACAACTGCGACTGGTACTGCTGGCCAACAGGGTGCCGGTGGAAACTATGCTACTGTTGGGTGAAGGAGAAGGGGAGGGGGAAGGTATGTCCAGAGGCAGTGGGAGAGGAGGAAGGGCAGGAGTGTGGAGGTGAGAGTTGGAACTTTGAATGTTGGCACTATGACTGGTAGAGGGAGAGAGCTGGCTGATATGATGGTTGGCATACTCTGTGTGCAAGAGACCAGGTGGAAGGGGAGTAAGGACAGGAGCGTTGGAAGTGGGTTCAAGCGTTGGAGGTGGGAATGAGAGGAGAAATGGGGTAGGGGTAATTCTGAAGGAAGAGTATGTGAAGAGTGTCCTGGAGGTGAAGAGAGAGTCAGACAGAGTGATGAGTATGAAGCTGGAAATCGAAGGTGTGATGATGAAGGTTATCAGTGCAT
The DNA here is from genome assembly GCF_029633865.1 of Lampris incognitus. NCBI lineage: Eukaryota > Metazoa > Chordata > Actinopteri > Lampriformes > Lampridae > Lampris > Lampris incognitus. The sequence goes on along the minus strand of NC_079214.1, from coordinate 3,225,989 downwards.
ATGCCCCGCAAGTTGGGTGTGAGATGGAAGAGAAAGAAGAATTCTCGAGGGAGTTGGATGAAGTGAATTATGAACAACGTCATTCATTTCAGTTCATTTCAGCATTCTAATGGAGAGCGGTGTTCTTACATTGGAAGACACATTCAGGATGTTACTGGCTGCCTCTACAATGGGCGTGGCTGCTTCGGCCACGTCATCTTCATCTTCATCACCAGCCTGACTTTCACTGATGGACTGGAGGGAAGAACTGAGGTTTGCCAACAGCGAACTAGCCTCAACCTGGAGGTTAAAGATGACAACAAACAATATTACGCTTGGTTTGTTTTCTGCAGATAAAATATGCACCAAAAAGACTTTTTCAAACGTGTTCTGAAGCTGTTCAGTCTTGATGTTGCAGAAATGTCTGGGTTGTAAAAACAATTACAAATGTTGAGCGCAGCCATCCTCACACCATCATGCTGTCAAATGCATGAAAGTTACCCAATGAAAACCAGCTGAGGTGGTCAACCAGGCAGACAGGTTAGATTAAATATCTACTCTACTTTTTTTAATGCACCACGTGTCTGGAACAACCTCCCAGAAAACTGCAAGTCTGCTGTAACTCAGTTCTTTTAAATCAAGGCTGAAGAACTTCATGTTTGCCGCTGTCTACAATTAAATAATCCCCCCCTTTTTCTCCCCAATTCACCCTTCGCTAAGCCACGCCCCGAAACGCAGACTGGCCAGTCACAGCACAGCATAGGACAGGCTCCGGCAGAGGTCCGACACTTTCATGGCGGCACTCTGTTGACTCCAATGCAAAAGTTTCAGTTTCATTTTCGAGCTGGTTTTGTGGACTTAGCTAGTTATGGTTAAACGTTGTGCCTGGGGCCCTTGTAACAGTGACACTCGTTACTCGGAGAGGTTGGAAGGAGATGTACGTTTTTTTATCCTTTCCAAAACCAAAATCAAACCCTGAAAAGTAGAAACCCTGAAAAGAAGAAGCGTAACCGAGTCGTGTGATGTGCTACTTCAGTACGATTTAAGAACAAATATTACTGCGACCAATACAGAAAATGGCAGATGAACATTTAATACCTGGGAGTGCCTTACAGACACTCCCACTGACTGTCCCTGTAAAAAACTGACCACAGTTTTGAACACTGACCCTCCACACTCCAGCGACATTCTCGGTTTTGACCCAGTTTGGTTATAGAATCAAGTGTACTGCACCTGAGCGGCGGGTGTTAGCTCATCTGCCAGCTTGGTGAGGCCTGCGACCGCTAGCGCTGTCACATGCACTTCCTGTGTCCTGTTGGTGGGGGACTCCAGCAGAACCAATGTCATTCTGGTGAGCATCTGTTCTCTGAGCTAAAAGACATGAAAGACATTAACATCACACCCACATCCATCATCTTCTTCTTCTTCTTCTTTCGGTTTGTTCCCTGTTTCTCAGGGGTTGCCACAGTGGCTCTTATAGTTTCCATCGGTACCCTGTGAGGGCGCAGCACCAAAGGCGGCCTCGACTGATCCGGTAGGGTCTTGTCAATCTGCATGATGATTTGGCAAAATCTTACATCAGATGTCCTTCCTGACACCACCACTAACCCTGTGGATGGGGGCACAGGTGAAGTGCTGGATGCCATCCCAGTATTCATGGACTTACACCCAGGTCCGTCACCATCCAGCATCATTTTTCCAAAACATGAATATTAATGACCAACTTCACCAGAAAAGACATTTGTATCTCATAAAATTGCAAAAACAAACAGATGAGTCCTTGATTATGTTTGTGGTCTGACATAGGCAGCAGGGTCTGTATATGTCCTCAAGTGACGGTCGCTGTGTGCCAGTGGTTTTCTGTGCTGACTTCATCACTCTCTGCAGAGCTTTCTATCAGCCACAGTGCAACTGGCACACCACACTAAGATGCCATAAGTGAGGATGCCCTCTATGGAGCAGTGATAGAAGAACACCATGGTGCATCTGGCACACCACACTAAGATGCCATAATTGAGGATGCCCTCTATGGAGCAGTGATAGGAGGGCCCCCTGTATGTGAAGTACATGGACTGAAGACACAGCTTCAGGAGCAGACACACCTGCTCAGTGTTAAGGGTGGTGCTATTGCTAAGGGTGGGGTCGTTTTGTAATTTCATACAGACTACCTCCACTGCTTCATCAACAGGAACGCAGGAGAAGAGCGACATAACATCATAAGAGACCATTGTTTCATCCTCCTCCATGATGACGTCCCTCACCTTATCCACAACATCCACAGTGTTGTGAATGTGACGTTCATTGCTGCCTACCAACGGGTTCAGAATAGATGCCAGAAACTTGAGAGGTTATAGGTCACTGACTTAATCATACTAACAATAGGCCGTAGTGGCACATGCTGTTTATGTATCTTAGGTAACCCATACAGACTAGGTGTAGCGCCCCCTGGTTATAATCTGTGGTACAACATTCTGTCAGTAGCATTGTCCTGTTCTAACAGCCTCAGACAGTCTACCACCTTTTTCTTGTAACCACTGCCTGGATCTGGTTTCAGGGGCTCATAAGTATTCATGTTGCAAGTAACGTCATAACTCTCTCATGATAGTCTGTCTGGTTTAATACAACAGTGCATCTGCCTTCGTCTGCTGGAAGGATGATGATGCTATTGTCCTTACTGAGAGTCGTGAGAGCTTTCCTCTCATCTCTGCTGATGTTGGACGGTGGCGCCTTCGCATTGCTGTTGCAGGCTGTAACTTTCATTTGCAGTTGCTCAGCTGTGTAGTGGGTCTACGGGGTGGTGGCTCCATGTTGTTTTTTCGGCTGGGCCCGACCAGGCCCCATGGGCCAAGGCCTGGCCACCAGACGCTTGCCAGCGAGCTCCCTTCCCAGGTGTGGCTCCAGGAGGGGGCCCCCGTTTCCCTTTTCCAGGCGAGGCGCTGTAACTCTGCTGGTGTAATTTCATTGGGTTTCTTGGGAATCACTCTTAGTCTGGCCCCTCCCCTGGGACCGATTTGCCTTGGGAGACCCTACCAGGGGCTGTTGCCCCCGACAGCACAGCTCCCAGGATCACCGGGACACAAAGCCTCCACCATGTTAAGGTGTTGATTCTCAGAGGGCATGAGTGACATGTCACGAATAAAAGCAAAACGATTCAGTTCGCAGCGTTTTGGCACGTGGAAGCCTGTATTTCTTTAATGGTGGATAGAAACTCATTCAATCTTAATTATTTTGCCCTTTGACCTCGAACTAAATGTCTAAATCTGAACTGTTCAGTAAAAGTAATGGATGGGATCGGTACTTGTTATCGACCGATTATTATAGCCTTGTACTTGGAATCGGTATCGGTAAAGACATATGGGTGCATCTCTGACGAACTATAAATGAAGTATTAACTAAAACATGGAAACCACCAAAGTCTCAATCGCCATACTTTCAGCTCAGTCATGGCCTTCATTACCTTCTTCCTCGCATCCTGCTGGTCTTGGTTGGACTCCATGTTGAGCATGTCGGACACGGAGGTGAAGATCTGAGCCAGAGCTTCTCCAGACAGAAGACCTTGTTGCTCCAGCTGGGTTACAGAACCCTGGACTGCGGTCTGCAGAGATTCTACCGACGAACTGCTCTGACTTCTCTGCACCTTTAGCAAGGTAAGAAAAAGTGTTTTGAGTGTGTTTTGAGTGTTTCTGCTGTAATGAGTATGTGTATGTATGTATTACTCTGTTGATGCTCACTCTCACAACAACCCAACACATTACTCCAGATACTCTTTTCTGTTTGGTTTGGCTCCCGGTTCCAGACCGTTTACATCATTTACAGCCCATTCACCATCCAATGCATCCAGGTTTAATTTATGTTTGACTCAAGTTCAATTAGTTTTTTTTTGGGGGGGGGGGATTCCCCCCATTTTTCTCCTCAATTGGACTTGGCCAAATACCCTATTTTCCGAGCCATCCCGGTCACTGCTCCACCCCCTCTGCTGATCCGGGGAGGGCTGCAGACTACCACGTCTCCTCCCATACATGTGAAGTCACCAGCCACTTCTTTTCACCTGACAGGGAGGAGTTTCATCAGGGGGACGTAGCGCATGGGAGGATCACGCTATTCCCCCCAGTTCCCCCTCCCCCCTGAACAGGCGCCTCGACCGACCAGAGGAGGCGCTAGTACTCCTGCAGATCCTGTCGTACTAAGTTCATATCTACGCAATGAGTCACTGTCAGTTCCAGTTATTACAGCTTTTGAGACTATCTCTCTTGACACTTTGACTAAGTTCGTGTCAGCTTCTAAACCAACTGCTTGCCTACTTGATCCCTTACCAGCGAAACCTTTTAAAGACCTCTGGCCTTTTCTTGGACCTACAACGCTAGACATCGTTAATTTATCTCTTACTACTGGCATTGTTCCCAGCAGTTTTAAGACAGCTGTGGTTAAACCTCTACTTAAAAAAACCGCACTTTGATCCAGGGTCTCTTAATAACTATCGGCCAGTCTCTAATCTTCCATTCTTCTCTAAAGTACTAGAGAGAGTTGTGTATCAACAACTTTTGACCCATATAAAACAAAACCATCTATATGAACCTTTTCAGTCGGCTTTCAGACCCTGTCACTCCACTGAAACTGCTCTGACCAGAGTGGTAAATGATCTTCTACTGGCGATCGACTCTGATTCCACTTCTGTACTTCTACTACTGGACCTCAGTGCAGCCTTTGACACCATTGATCACTGTATACTTTTGGATAGATTAAATTGTAATTTTGGTGTCTCTGGCTTAGCTCTCTCTTGGCTTAAGTCCTACTTATCTGGAAGAACACATTGTGTCTACTATAATAATATTATATCAAAATTTTCTGACATTAAACATGGTTTGCCACAGGGCTCAGTACTTGGCCCTCTACTTTTCTCTCTTTACATTACACCTCTTGGCCAAATTATACGCAGTTACGGAATAAATTTCCATTGCTATGCTGATGATACTCAGCTGTATGTGCCTGGGCTGATGATCATACTCAAATCACTAACTTAGAGGCCTGCTTGGCTACCATGAAAAACTGGATGTCACTTAACTTTCTGCTTTTAAATCGGGATAAAACCGAGATGCTGGTCATTGGCCCTGCTAGACACAGACACCAATTTGATCAAGTAACGATAACAATCGACAACTCTGTGGTTTCACAAAGTGTTGCAGCCAAAAATCTTGGTGTTACGTTTGATCCCAGCCTTTCCTTTGATAAGCACATTAAAGAAATCACCAAGACTGCCCCTTTTCACTTAAGTAACATAGCTAAAATTCAGTCTCTCCTGTCCATGGCTGACGCAGAGACTCTAATACATGCATTTGTTTCATCCAGACTTGATTACTGTAATGTTCTGTTCTCAGGTCTGCCACATGCTAGTACTGAAAGTCTTCAGATGGTTCAGAATGCTGCTGCTAGAATCCTAACTAAAACTAGGAAATTTGACCATATTACACCAATTCTTGCCTCCCTTCATTGGCTTCCTATCCATGTTAGATCAGAATACAAGGTGCTTCTGCTGACTTATAAAATCCTAAATGGGCTTGCCCCATCTAACCTGTCTGATCTCCTTAAACCTTACATGCCATCTCGAGCACTTCGCTCTCAAAATACAGGGCTCCTGTGTGTACCCAAAGTTAAAAAGAAGTCAGCTGGTGGCAGGGCCTTTTCCTATCGGGCTCCATTGTTGTGGAATAACCTGCCTGCTGCCATCAGACAATCGGAGTCTGTTGAGTCTTTAAATCCAAACTTAAAACTCATCTTTTTGCCTTAGTTTACAATTAGTTGCCTTTAAGTTGAGTGCTTCACAACCTGTACTGGATGGTGGGTTGGTTTTCTGTCTCAATGAATTTACCAACCACTCTTCTGCTGACGAGATTATCGAGTTTAGATTTTGACGAATTTATGACTTAATTGATTATGGCTAATGACAATTGCAAACTGTTCTCTTCTCTAACATGTCTTTTCTCTCTCTCTGAATGATGTCTTCTCCTTTCTCTTTTTCTGTGTTTGAATGGTGTCATGTGAGTCTCTCTTGCATGCATGTGCAGTCGGTTCTCCTCCCAGGTCTCCGTGGTGATGGTGGCCACCATTTGGATGCTGCGTGCCCTTCCACTCCTCACCTAAGGTTTTCTTAATACATGATGATGCTGGTCGCGTGGCTTGGGTCCTGGACTGCTCTGTTGGCATGTGGACACTGCTTGGCATCCTGTGCATCATGTTCTTCATAAATTTTATGTCCATTATAATTCTGTTATCCTCTTTCAATGTTGTGTTGTGTAAATTGCGTGAACACAACATCCATTGCACGCTGTCCGTCTTGGGAGAGAGATACCTCCTCTGTTGCTCTCCCTGAGGTTTCTCCCTATTTTTTCTCCCTGTTAAAGGGGTTTTTTAGGGAGTTGTTCCTTATCCGATGAGAGGGTCTAAGGACAGGATGTTGTGTTGCTGTTAAGCCCACTGAGGCAAATTTGTAATTTGTGATATTGGGCTATACAAATGAAATTGATTTGATTTGATTTGATTAGTACAGCGACCAGGAGGACACATACCCACATCCGGCTTCCCATCCGCAGACACGGCCAATTGTGTCTGTAAGGATGCCCGACCAAGCTGGAGGTAACACGGGGATTCAAACTGGCGATCACCATGTTGGTAGGCAACGGAATAGACTGCTATGCTACCTGGACGCCCAAGATCAATTAGTTTTACCTGTCCTTTGTGAGATGTGAGGTTGCTGCAGATGACAGACCTGAGTGGTGATGACTGTGGAAATCTTCTCGTTTCCATTTTTCACCGTCACCACAACAGATAGACTGTAATTGTGGTTCTCGTCTCCAAGAGGCAGAAAGACAGATTTCACTTCATTCATGTGACTGCAACGCAGATGCTCACCTGGAAGAAAACCAAAGATCATTTGTGTGAAGCAGCCTGAAGGCTGTTTCTCATCATCACACACTGCTGCCAGAACGCACAAATCAGTCTGAGACAGTGTATAGTTTTTCCAAAGCCAAGATTATTCCGATTTTAAGTGACAATCAAAAACTGCACTTTACATTGATACTGGAGGCACGCTGAACGCTTTACAACTTGTACAACTTAATTTATTTCTGATTTTTCCCTTTTTTCTCCCAATTTAGTGGCCAATTGATCCCTATTTTAATTCAAACACCCACCCTCGTATTGCATGCGTTCGCCAACTGCATCTCTCCGGCCGGCAGTCTCGAAGGAGACGCCTCCCCACTTTTCGTGACAAGGCGAATCCAAGCCGAACCACTGTTTTTCCGACACACACAGAGACGCATTCACATGACGAACACAAACCGACTCCGCCCCCCTCCCGAAGACAGCGTTGCCAATGATTGCTGCTTCATCGAGTCCGGCCATAGTCGGATCTGACGAGACCGGGGCGCGAACCCCAGTCCCCAGTGGGCAACTGCATCGACACCAAGCCGATGCTTAGACCGCTACGCCACCGCGGACCAGAAGACAGTTTTTAAACCTGCATGTCAGCAGCATTTGAAGCCATCAGCAAAAGACAATGTCAGGACCAAGATCAAAAGCCCAGAGATCAGTTTTAAGTAAAGACTTCTGCTTCATCACCTCCCTCCTCCATCCATCCTCATCCCTCCTGTGACATGCTGGCCACCCCACCTCGAAAAAGACATTTTATTTGTAAGGAGACATCGGCAGACTCAAACACAGATGACGGCCCGTCTCACCACGGTCTGCTCTGAAGCAGTAGAGACAGGAGCCTGCTGAGCAGAAGGAGGCGGCCGAGCAGCTGATGGTGAAAGCGTCCAGCTGTGTCCCCGCTGGCGGAGAGATGCTGCATGACAGAGGAGGCAGGGCAACAGCCGGGTCGGGGGTACCTTGTGAGATGACGTCTGGCTCCGGTGGTGTGTTATCCGACAGGGGAATTGTGTATCTGGCATAGCCTGGCACCTTCTTACCTGCCAGAGTAAAGAGATTTCTGGGTAAATGTAATGTGTGAGAGAGTCACAGTGAACTTTAAGGTACAATATTAAAGTTTATCTACTTACTAAACAACTGAATAAAACAAAACATCCACAAGGACTGTATAAATATGCGAATCAATGGCTTGCTTTTCCCTGGGGGGGGGGATGGCATCCAGGTAGCATAGCGGTCTAGTCCACTGCCTACCAACGTGGGGATCGCCAGTTCGAATCCCCGTGTTACCTCCGACTTGGTTGGGCATCCCTACAGACACATTTGGCTGTGTCTGCAGGTGGGAAGCTAAATGTGGGTATGTGTCCTGGTTGCTGCACTAGCGCCTCCTCTGGTCGGTTTGGGCCCCTGTTTGGGGAGATGGGGAACTGGGGGGGAATAGCATGATCGAGGGGGAACTGGGGGGAGTAGCATGATCCTCCCACGCACTACGTCCCTCTGGTGAAACTCCTCATTGTCAGGTGAAAAGAAGTGCCTGGCGACTCCACATGTATGGGAGGAGGCATGTGGTAGTCTGCAGCCCCCCCAGATCAGTAGAGGGGGTGGAGCAGAGACCGGGCCGGCTTGGAAGAGTGGGGTAATTGGACGGATACACCCAACCATCGGTTATCTGAACCGCTTATCCTGCTTTCAGGGTCGTGTGTGTGTCGGCCATCACACAGGGCCGACACACACACACAGACACACACACAGACACAGACACACACACACACACACACACACACACATTCACACCAAGGGACAATTTAGTACGGTGAGTCACCTGACCTCCATGTCTTTGGACTGTGGGAGGAAACTGGAGCCCACGGAGGAAACCCACGCAGACACGGGGAGAACATGCAAACTCCACACAGAGGACAATCTGGGACGACCCCCAAGGTTGGACTACCCCGGGGCTCGAACCCAGGACCTTCTTGCTGTGAGGTGACTGCGCTAACCACAGCGCCACCGTGCCACCCAGCTGGATACAACTGGGGAGAAAAAGGGAAATAAATAAATAAATAAAAAGAAAAACACATAAATCTATTTTTATGGTTTAAAAATTTGACCTTCCTACAGAATCTGTGATGTCAAATACCACAACAGCTCCCATGTGGGAATGGATGCCTTAACAGCCAATCAAATTTCTTAGTTTGGATGGACCCCAAAATGTAATTTGGCTGCTACCACGTCATCCAAGCCGTCTTCATCTATGAAAGAGTCAGAGACAGATTTTATGACGGGGACGTCTCCGTGTTTACACCAGAAGCACACGTTGCTTCAGCTGACATAGTTTCTGTCTCCTGGTACTGTATGTGGACATCTGAAGTTGTGCCATCATGAGGAAAGTCTTACATGGCTTCTCTGTGACTGAACAGCTGCAGGACCACACGGCTGTGTAAGAACAGATGTGACCAGTACACATGCTGCTTTACACACCTGTTAATACTGACCGAGCTCTGCACGCTCACTGGACTACTGGACATAACTGTTATCTGTAGGGGAGATGTTCTCAGTAAGAACATCTTGAATGAAACAAAACAAACTCAAACACAAATACTGTGAAAAAATACACCCGTATCTTGGTAATGAGTATGAACATAACACGTCAGCACACCGTAAACAACGACGGTGAAGTTCTGGTGTGTGTTTTCTGCATCTCTCAGATGTCGGCTGTCCACCCTGTATTCAGTGTCACCATCCTGCTTTTCTATCAGCGGCTTCCGACCCGCGCTGCTGTAACAGTCTGTCAGTTCCCCCTGCAGGAAAATCACCAAGTTAAACTGCAACGTTACTGATAATCATTAAGACATGTCATTAATACATCCTGGACTTTGAGTTTTAGACTTACTGTCAAAGGTTTGGGGTCCTCAATATGCCACAACACATCTGGACAAGTTGACTGACAGGTCAGGCTGAATTTTACATGGTCACTCATGCTGGCAGAGGTACAGTCATCACAACTGCAACAAAGAGGTCAGTTTAAATCACACGTCCTGAATATGACTTCGCCGACATTAGTCTTTGGAGACATGAGTTTTTTTATTAGTTTAAATACTTGGGATCAACTGTCCAAAGTAACAGGGAGTGCAGAAGAGAGGTGAAGAAGAGAGTGCAGGCAGGGTGGAGTGGGTGGAGAAGAGTGTCAGGAGTGATTTGTGACAGAAGTAGACCAGCAAGCGTTAAAGGGAAGGTTTACAAGATGGTAGTGTGACCAGCTATGTTATATGGTTTGGAGACAGTGGCACTGATGAAAAGACAGGAGGTGGAGCTGGAGGTGGCAGAGATGAAGATGATAAGATTTTTATTGGGACTGATGAAGAAGGACAGGATTAGGGACGAGTATATTAGAGGGACAGCTCAGGTTGGAAGGTTTGGAGACAATGCAAGAGAGACAAGATGGAGATGGTGTGGACATGTGTGGAGGAGAGATGCTGGGTATATTGGGAGAAGGATGCTGAATATGGAGCTGCCAGGGAAGAGGAGAAGAGGAAGGCCAAAGAGGAGGTTTATGGATGTGGTGAGGGAGGACATGCAGGTGACTGGTGTGACAGAGGAAGATGCAGAGGACAGGAAGAGATGGAAACAGATAATCCACTGTGACGCCCCCGAATGGGAGCAGCCGAAAGCAGTAGTAGTAGTAGTAGTAGAAGTAGTAGTAGTAGTCGTCTTTGGAGACATGAGTAAAATGGCCTTCTTTGATTTTCTTACAAAGTTAATGAAATTATCATCAAAAAAACGGTGGACATGATCAACGTCCCCCACCAACCCCTTCATAAAAATCATTTTGATGACATGTTAACATGCAGCGTCCCATTTTACCTGATGGTGACATGTGTGAATTCCTCTGGCGTGACGGTGACGCAGTGAGATGTGGAAGTCAGGTCAACCCGTTTCCTGAACCAGGCTTTTTTCCTCACACTGAAAACGTACTTGAAGAACTGAAGTGGATCAGGAAGACAGTCTTCTTCAATGACATGAGTGGTGTCATTTGTCGTTCCGTTGCATCTGCATTCTCCTTCTGTGTGGAGGAAACCAGTAGAACTCTTCAAACGAAAGCCACGACATAAACCTTAACAATACTGTGTTTTAATACACACTGATATGGACTAAAACCCACGACATGATTCAGTGAGACACAGTACACTGAATATATGGGACTGGTGGATTATTACTACTGAACCCAGCCACTGAGGGTGCACAAGCCAGTGCATTCTTAGTGCCGGTCCCAAGTCTGGATAAATGGGGAGGGTTGCATCAGGAAGGGCATCCAGCGTAAAACCTTTGCTAAATCAAATATGCGGATCATAAATCAGATTTGCATACCGGACCGGTTGAGGCCTGGATTACCAACGACCGCCACCGGTACTGTTAACCAGCAGGGTGCCGATGGCAACTATGCTACTGTTGGGCGAAGTAGAAGGAGAGGAGGAAGGCATGTCCAGAGGCAGCGGGAGAGGAGGAAGGGTAGGAGTGTGGAGGTGAGAGTCAGAACTTTGAATGTTGCCACTATGACTGGTAAAGGGAGAGAGCTGGCTGATAAGATGGAGAGATGGAAGACAGGTATGTCTTCATGCATTCTCAATAATCCAGGTAAGAAAATCACAGAAAGTTGAATCAATTCATCTGGACACAACTTTTACTGAGAGAAAATTACTGTTCATCATCGTATTATTGTTTCCTCATCATCTAAGGGACCTCTTCGGTCTCAACTGACTGCAGGTGTCCCGACCCTTATAAACAACACAGTGACTGCAGGTGTCCCCACCCTTATAAACAATACAATGGCTGCAGGTGTCCCCACCCTTATAAACAATACAGTGACTGCAGGTGTCCCCACCCTTATAAACAATGCAGTGACTGCAGGTACCCCACCCTTATAAACAATACAGTGACTGCAGGTGTCCCGACCCTTATAAACAATACAGTGACTGCAGGTACCCCACCCTTATAAACAATACAGTGACTGCAGGTACCCCACCCTTATAAACAATACAGTGACTGCAGGTGTCCCACCCTTATAAACAGCAGTGACTGCAGGTACCCCCACCCTTATAAACAATACAGTGACTGCAGGTGTCCCCACCCTTATAAACAGCAGTGACTGCAGGTGTCCCACCCTTATAAACAATACAGTGACTGCAGGTGTCCCCACCCTTATAAACAACACAGTGACTGCAGGTGTCCCCACCCTTATAAACAATACAGTGACTGCAGGTGTCCCCACCCTTATAAACAATACAGTGACTGCAGGTGTCCCCACCCTTATAAACAATACAGTGACTGCAGGTGTCCCCACCCTTATAAACAATACAGTGACTCCAGGTGTTCCCACCCTTATAAACAATACAGTGACTGACTGCAGGTGTCCCCACCCTTATAAACAACACAGTGACTGCAGGTGTCCCACCCTTATAAACAACACAGTGACTGCAGGTGTCCCCACCCTTATAAACAATACAGTGACTGCAGGTGTCCCCACCCTTATAAACAGCAGTGACTGCAGGTACCCCCACCCTTATAAACAATACAGTGACTGCAGGTGTCCCCACCCTTATAAACAGCAGTGACTGCAGGTGTCCCACCCTTATAAACAATACAGTGACTGCAGGTGTCCCCACCCTTATAAACAACACAGTGACTGCAGGTGTCCCCACCCTTATAAACAACACAGTGACTGCAGGTGTCCCCACCCTTATAAACAATACAGTGACTGCAGGTGTCCCCACCCTTATAAACAATACAGTGACTGCAGGTGTCCCCACCCTTATAAACAATACAGTGACTGCAGGTGTCTCCACCCTTATAAACAATACAGTGACTGCAGGTGTCCCCCACCCTCATAAACAATACAGTGGCATAAGGACCAAAAACAATGATCAGTTTCATATGCAAATGACCGTGACCATTAACTAGAGTTACAGTGGCCATGTGTACTATTGACAGAGGGTTGGGGAACAGCTGCAGTCACAGCATTGTAAAATGGTGACAGATGTACTCTTAGCCCCCCACCCCCCCAGTTCAGGGATGGTTGTTCTCTCTTCACATAGATGGCGTCTTTGACTCCCCTTTCAAACCAGCATTCCTCCCTATCAAGGATGTGCACATCCTCATCCTTGAAAGAGTGGCCACTGACCTGTAGACATCCTTTCTAAATAGTACACAATGACAAATACACATGGTACACAATAAATAAATGTTGTGTCCAGATGAACTGATTCAACATTCTTTGATAGTATAATATAATGTATAATGTGGAGATAGGTATGCTGTGTGTGCAAGAGACCAGGTGGAAGAGGAGTAAGGCCAGGAGCATCGAAAGGGGGTTCAAACTCTTCTACCATGATGTGAATGGGAGGAGAAATGGGGTAGGGGTAATTCTGAAGGAAGAGTATGTCAAGAGTGTGCTGGAGGTGAAGAGAGTGTCAGACAGAGTGATGAGTATGAAGCTGGAAATTGAAGGTGTATTGATGAATGTTATCAGCACATATGCCCTGCAACTTGGGTGTGAGATGGAAGAGAAAGAAGAATTCTGGAGTGAGTTGGATGACGTGGTGGGGAGGGTACCCAAGGAGGAGAGAGTGTTGAGTGGAGCGGACTTCAATGGAAATGTTGGTGAAGGGAACAGAAGTGATGAGGAGGTGATGGGTAGGTATCGTGTCAAGGAGAGAAATGTGGAAGGACAGATGGTGATGGATTTTGCAAAAAGTATGGAAATGGCTGTGGTGAATACATATTTCAAGAAGAGGGAGGAACACAGGGTGGCGTGACGTACGTACGGGTGGAGGAAACTGTACACAGGTGGACTATATCTTATGTAGGAGGTGTGCTCTAAAAGGGATTGGAGACTGCAAGGTCGTGGGTGACGGGGAGAACGTAGCTAGGCAGCATCAGATGGTGGTCTGTAGGATGACTTTGGAGACCAAGAAGAGGAAGAGAGTGAAGGCAGAGCCAATGATCAAATGGTGGAAGTTGAAGAAGGGAGACTGTTGTGTGGAGTTCAGGCAGGAGTTAAGACAGGCACTGGGTGGTAGTGAAGAGTTGCCAGATGGCTGGGCAACCATGCAGAAATAGTGAGGGAGACAGCTAGGAAGGTACTTGGTGTGTCATCTGGACAGAGGAAGGAAGACAAGGAGTCTTGGTGGTGGAATGAGGAAGTACAGCAAATTATACAGAGGAAGAGGTTGGCAAAGAAGAAGTGGGCTAGAGAGATGAAGAAAGTAGACAGGAGTACAAGGAGACGCAGCGTAAAGTGAAGAGAGAGGTGGCAAAGGCAAAGAAAAAGGTGTATGGTGAGTTGCATGACAGGTTAGACACTAAGGAAGGAGAAAAGGACTTGTACTGATTGGCTAAACAGAGGGACCGAGCTGGGAAGGATGTGCAGCAAGTTAGGGTGATCAAGGATAGAGATGGAAATGTGCTGACAAGTGAGGAGAGTGTGCTGAGAAGGTGGAAGGAGTACTTTGAGGAGCTGATGAAGGAAGAAAATGAGGGAGAGAGAAGGTTGGATGATGTGGGGATAGTGAATCAGGAAGTGCAGTGGATTAGTGCGGTGTTTATCTTTTGTCTTGTTTCACCGCTGTTTATTGTAAAGCGACTGAGTGTTAGAAAAGTGCTATATAAGTTTAATTTATTATTGTTATTATTATGAGCAATGAGGAAGTGAGGGCAGCTATGAAGAGGATGAAGAGTGGAAAGGCAGTTGTCCAGATGACATACCTGTGGAGGCATGGAGATGTTTAGGAGAGATGGCAGTGGGGTTTTTAACTAGATTGTTTAACACAATCTTGCAAAATGAGAGGATGACTGAGCAGTGGAGAAGAAGCATACTGGTACCGATTTTCAAGAACAAGGGCGATGTGCAGAACTGTAGCAACTACAGAGGTATAAAGTTGATCAGCCACAGCATGAAGATATGGGAAAGAGTAATAGAAGCTAGGTTAAGAGGAGGAGAGGTGATGATCAGCGAGCAGCAGTATGGTTTCATGCCACAAAAGATCACCACAGATATGATGTTTGTTTTGAGAGTGGAAGTGGGATTACATCAAGGATCGGCTCTGAGCACTTTCTTGTTTGCAATGGTGGGCAAGTTAGTTAAATTCCTTGGGAGTCCACATCAGTGAGACCTCTCCTGGACATTAAACACCCAGGCCCTTGTGAAAAAGTCCCAACACTGCCTGCATTTCCTGAGGAGGCTGAGGAGCGCCCGTCTATCGCCCAAAATTCTCACCAACTTCTACCACGGCATCATGGAGAGCATCCTGGCAAGCTGCATCTCAGTGTGGTACGGCAACTGCACCTCAGTAGACCAGAAAGCTCTGCAGCGGGTCGTGAAGGCGGCCTAGCATATCACGGGTGCCCAGCTCCCAGCCATAAAAGACATTTATCGCAAACGCTGCCTTCGAAGGGGTCTCAGCATCAGCAGAGATCCCCCCCACCCCAACCATGGACTGTTCTTCCCCCTGCGCTCTGGGAGGCACTACAGCAGCTTCAGAGCCCACAGTACCAGGCTCAAAAACAGCTTCTTCCCCCAAGCTGTTGCCTACCTGAACCTGGCCGCCCACTGAATGTCTGTAGATATGTTTATACTCGTGCTTTTTTTTTTTACTTTATCTTTTAGTCTTCATCTGTATATATATATATCTTACACTATATTTGCTATGTTTGTGTATATCTGTCTTGCACTGTTTGGTGAAGCCGCAGCCCTCATTTAATTTTACACATGTGCCTGCACACTGTTTTTAATGACAATAAATTGAATTGAATTGAATTGAGTGATGGACAGGTTGACAGACGAGATCAGGCAGGAGTCTCTGTGGACTATGATGTTTGCGGATGACATTGTGATCTGTAGTGAGAGTAGGGAGCAGGTTGAGGAGAGCCTGGAGAGGTGGAGGTATGCACTGGAGAGAAGAGGAATGAAAGTCAGTAGGAGCAAGACAGAATACCTATGCGTGAACAAGAGGGAGGACAGTGGAATGGTGAGGATGCAAGGAGTGGAGGTGACGAAGGTGGATGAGTTTAAATACTTGGGGTCAACTGTCCAAAGTAACGGGGAGTGCAGAAGAGAGGTGAAGAAGAGCGTGCAGGCAGGGTGGACTGGGTGGAGAAGAGTGTCAAGAGTGATTTGTGACAGAAGTGGACCAGCAAGAGTTAAAGGGAAGGTTTACAAGATGGTAGTGAGACCAGCTATGTTATATGGTTTGGAGCCAGTGGCACTGACACAAAGACAGGAGGCAGAGCTGGAGGTGGCAGAGATGAAGATGATAAGATTTACACTGGGAGTGATGAAGAAGGACAGGATTAGGAATAAGTATATTAGAGGGACAGCTCAGGTTGGACGGCTTGGAGACAAAGCAAGAGAGGCAAGATTGAGATGGTCTGGATGTGTGGAGGAGAGATGCTGGGTATACTGGGAGAAGGATGCTGAATATGGAGCTGCCAGGGAAGAGGAGAAGAGGAAGGCCAAAGAGGAGGTTTATGGATGTGGTGAGAGAGGACATGCAGGTGGCTGGTGTGACAGGGGAATATGCAGAGGACAGGAAGAGGTGGAAACGGATGATCTACTGTGGAGACCCCTAATGGGAGCAGCCGAAAGTAGTAGTAGTAGTAGAAGTAGTCGTAGTAGTACTAGTAGGTGGTGTATTATCACTATCAAAGTCTCCAGCTTTGTTGTGGGTTAAATTGGTCCACTTTAAAAACACTGTAAATGACCTTCCAGGATTAGCACCCTCGTTATTAATAAGTGTATAAATTAGCAGAACACACACACACACACAAGCACACACAAACACACACACATACTGTCTGCATTTATCAACACAGTTCCATACATAAAACAAAACAAAACAATGAAATGTTAACTTCCAGAATGGATAATAAATGAAATACATGTCTGTGCTTCGCCAATTTAAAGAAACTGCTGTTTTCATGACTTCATGAGTTTATTACGATACGGGAAGTCGGACTAGAGATGACATGAGTTTATGTACCATACAGGAAGTCGGACTAGAGATGACATGAGTTTATGTACCATACAGGAAGTCGGACTACAGATGACATGAGTTTACAACTATACGGGAAGTCGGACTAGAGATGACATGAGTTTACTACCATACGGGAAGTTGGACTAGAGATGACATGAGTTTATGTACCATACAGGAAGTCGGACTAGAGATGACATGAGTTTATGTACCATTCAGGAAGTCGAACTACAGATGACATGAGTTTACAACTATACGGGAAGTCGGACTAGAGATGACATGAGTTTACTACCATACGGGAAGTTGGACTAGAGATGACATGAGTTTAATACCATACAGGAAGTCGGACTAGAGATGATATGAGTTCACTACCATACGGGAAGTCGGACTAGAGATGACATGAGTTTGTTACCATACGGGAAGTCGGACTACAGATGAAATGAGTTTACTAATATACGAGAAGTCGGACTAGAGATGACATGAGTTTATTACCATACGGGAAGTCGGACTAGAGATGATATGAGTTCACTACCATACGGGAAGTCGGACTAGAGATGACAGGAGTTTGTTACCATACGAGAAGTCGGACTAGAGATGACATGAGTTTATTACCACATGGGAAGTCGGACTAGAGATGACATGAGTTTATTACCATACGGGAAGTCGGACTAGAGATGACATGAGTTTATGTACCATACTGGAAGTCGGACTAGAGATGACATGAGTTTACAACCATACGGGAAGTCGGACTAGAGATGATATGAGTTCACTACCATACGGGAAGTCGGACTAGAGATGACATGAGTTTATTACCATGCGGGAACTCGGAATAGAGACGACATGAGTTTATTACCATACGGGAAGTCGGACTAGAGATGACATGAGTTTATGTACCATACTGGAAGTCGGACTAGAGATGACATGAGTTTATGTACCATACTGGAAGTCGGACTAGAGATGACATGAGTTTACAACCATACGGGAAGTCGGACTAGAGATAACATGAGTTTATTACCATACGGGAAGTCGGACTAGAGATGACATGAGTTTATTACCATACGAGAAGTCGGACTAGAGATGACATGAGTTTATTACCATACGAGAAGTCGGACTAGAGATGACATGAGTTTATTACCATACGAGAAGTTGGACTAGAGATGACATGAGTTTAATAGCATACGGGAAGTCGGACTACAGATGACATGAGTTTATTACCATATGGGAAGTCGGACTAGAGGTGACATGAGTTTATTACCATACGAGAAGTCAGACTAGAGATGACATGAGTTTACTAATATACGAGAAGTCGGACTAGAGATGACATGAGTTCACTACCATACGGGAAGTCGGACTAGAGATGACATGAGTTTATTACCAAATGGGAAGTCGGACTAGAGATGACATGAGTTTATTATCACATGGGAAGTCGGACTACAGATGACATGAGTTTATTACCATATGGGAAGTCGGACTAGAGGTGACATGAGTTTATTACCATACGAGAAGTCGGACTAGAGATGACATGAGTTTATTACCATACGGGAAGTCGGACTAGAGATGACATGAGTTTACTAATATACGAGAAGTCGGACTAGAGATGACATGAGTTCACTACCATACGGGAAGTCGGACTAGAGATGACATGAGTTTATTATCACATGGGAAGTCGGACTAGAGATGACATGAGTTTATTACCACATGGGAAGTCGGACTAGAGATGACATGAGTTTATTACCATACGAGAAGTCGGACTAGAGATGACATGAGTTTAATAGCATACGGGAAGTCGGACTAGAGATGACATGAGTTTAATACCATACGGGAAGTCGGACTAGGGATGACATGAGTTTATTACCATACGAGAAGTCGGACTAGAGATGACATGAGCTTATTACCATACGGGAAGTCGGACTCGAGATCACAGGAGTTTACTAATATACGGGAAGTCGGACTAGAGATGACATGAGTTTATCACCATACAAGAAGTCGGACTAGAGATGACATGAGTTTAATACCATACGGGAAGTCGGACTAGTGATGACATGAGTTTATTACCATATGGGAAGTCGGACTAGAGGTGACATGAGTTTACTACCATACAGGAAGTCGGACTAGAGATGACATGAGTTTACTACCATACGGGAACTCGAACTAGAGATGACATGAGTTTACTACCATACGGGAACTCGGACCAGAGGTAGGTGTAGTATAAATCCAGTCTTTGTATTGATTTTTCCCTTAATTATCAAGATAAAGACAAAGTTCATGAATATAATCCCCCCCCATTTTTCTCCCAAATTGTACCTGGCCAATTACCCCACTCTTCCGAGCCGTCCCGGTCTCTGCTCCAACCCCTTTGTCAATCCGGGGAGGGCTGCAGACTACCACACGCCTCCTCCCATACATGTGGAGTCACCAGCCGCTTTTCACCTGACAGTGAGGAGTTTCACCAGGGGGACGTAGCACGTGGGAGGATCACGCTACTGCTCCCAGTTCCCCCTGCCCCTGAACAGGCGCCCCGTCCGACCAAAGGAGGCGCTAGTGCAGTGACCAGGACACATACCCACATCCGGCTTCCCACCCACAGACATGGCCAATTGTGTCTGTACAGACATCCAACCAAGCCCAAGGTAATACGGGGATTCGAACTGGCGATCCCTGAGTTGACAGGCAACGGACTAGACCGCCACGCCACCCAGACGCCCTTGAATATAACTTTTAAACTACTTTTAAAGCACTTTTGTCCCTGAAAGTTGAATATAAAATGAGGCTGTTTTTAATGATATTGGTAGGATGAATCAGTAAAACTGAAACGCTGGTGTTATTTACCACATCTCCATTCAAATACGTTTCCTCGGCTTCCAGTCAGCTCCCCTGTCCCATTCACTTCCAGTATGAGACTCTGACTGCGGTCCACCAGTGTGTCTTCAGAGGCCACAATTATAAACTGGTCTGAACTGGGAATGCTCATGTTCTCCATCTAAAGATGAAAACAACATCAGCATCTCTACTGGTCTGAATTTGCTTTGGTCACTGTGTTGTGGCTGACAATACCCGGCCTGGAAGGACTTATAAGAAGAACTGATCATGTTTTGACAGCATTTTACACCGAGGGACTTCATTTGTACAGAGCACAAACTGTCTCTATCTGCAGGTATTTCAGTACGTACTGTGTTTCCACGCTCATCTGAGGCGTCCGAGTAATTCTGACAAGCTTTCATGATCTTTTCCAGGTCCACCTCCACCTCCGCCGCAGAGAAGACATTCACGGCTCTTATTTTCACCCCTGAGAGTCCTACAGCAAGACAGTTTGTATTGTACACACATTGTGTTCATTGTCTGGAATGTTTTGCTGCAGTCCATAAGGTATTTCATATTACAAACAGTGAGTTAAAGCAAGACTGCACTCAAAAACAACATGAGGCTCAGTAACTACAGCGTCGTGCAACCAATGGACCATGGTGAGTTGCTCGACCAAACTCACGCCATCTACATCGACCAAAACGCTCTCTGTTGAGAGAGAGCGACAGAGAGAGCGACAGAGAGACCAAGAGAGTGACAGAGAGACAGAGAGCGACAGAGACAGAGAGAGACAGAGAGACCGAGAGAGTGACAGAGAGAGAGAGAACGAGCGAGAGTGAACGAGAGACAGACAGAACAAGAGAGCGACAGAGAGAGCGACAGAGAGAGAGCGACAGAGAGAGAGCGACAGAAAGAGAGCGACAGAGAGCAACAGAGAGAGAGTGACAGAGAGAGACAGAGAGAGACCGAGAGAGCGTGACAGAGAGAGACTGAGACAGCGTGACAGAGAGAACGAGAGAGAGACAGAGAGAACGAGAGAGAGACAGAGAGAGAGCGACAGAGAGAGCGACAGAGAGAGCGACAGAAAGAGAGCGACAGAGAGCAACAGAGAGAGAGTGACAGAGAGAGACAGAGAGAGACCGAGAGAGCGTGACAGAGAGAGACTGAGAGAGCGTGACAGAGAGAATGAGAGAGACAGAGAGAACGAGAGAGAGACAGAGAGAGAGCGACAGAGAGAGCGAGAGAGAGAGAGAGAGAGAGAGAGAGAGAGAGAGAGAGAGAGAGAGAGAGAGAGAGAGAGAGAGACAGAGAGAGAGCGACAGAGAGAGAGAGAGAGAGAGAGAGAGAGAGAGAGAGAGAGAGAGAGAGAGACATGTGGTAACTGCAGGACAGGCTCTTTGAACAGGAAAATACCATTTTCTCTGTACATACGAGCTGCACTACAGTGGTTCAAGTTTTACAGACAACGTGGTATTTCCTTGACGTGCACATCCAGGATACGAGCGGTGAATTGTCCTGTGAAGTGTTGAGATACCTTCGACTGGGTTGAAGAAATGGAAGATTTGTGAGGAGGCATTCAACAGGTCTCTGTTCTCAGACAACATGTCGTTGTCTCCGGTCAAAGAGAAGAGGAGCTGGACGGGGATGCCTCGCCTCACTGACACACTGATGAGGAGTTCTGAAGCATCGGGACACTCGTCTTCCTCCGCCACGATGGACGCCTGCAGGCCGTCCACTTCCTCCATCAGACACAACTGCAGCGGTGCAGACACACCGTTCCCGCTAATGCTGTTGGACGCATGCAGGCTCAGTTGATGGCAGCCGAGCCCGAGCTGCCCCACGGCCTCGGCTGCAACCGACATGTTGTGAGGGACACCGCTGCCGTTAACCATTGAATTTGCAACCAGCATTTCTCTGTTTTGGATTCTCAAGGTCACATTGGTTCCTGTAAGACAGAGAAATAAAAACCTGATAATTTTACCCTCCTGTTGTGTTACAGTCAAACTGACTGGTTTCTGACTTTCTGCCACCATGAATATGGTTTTGCTTATGTGATTTACTTGAGGCTTCATGACATCCTCCACACTTGGAATCAGAACACAACAACAAAACATGTTGACAATTCTTAGTGAAGGGTTGGTGTTTTATTCAAACTAAGGACATCTGTGTTGTTTCTGGTCAAATCTGGGCCGCCACAGAAAATGAATGAGAGCGAAGGAGTTTAGTTTTTCAACCATATGTCAACAAAGAGTATCTCGCAGATCACAACACAATATCACAACACGCACGCACGCACACACACACACGCATACACACACACACACACGCTTGCTTGCTGGTAGTCCATCGAGTCTGATGATGACGTCCCTCCTCGTTAATGGTGTGTTCTTTGATGACTGTGGAGTCCAATTCTTGATCCACAAGTGTTATTGCACGTTGGCCATATGAAGTGTGAGTTAGTGGGGGCAGGCATGGTTGTGTGTCTCCTTAGTCTTTTCTGTTGTTCTTTCACATTCCTCTCCATTTCCAGTTGTTCTATACCTCTGTGGCAGATCTCCCACCAGTTGGAACGGTTGATGGCAGCTTGCTCCAGTCTCAAGGGGTTGATTCAACACTTCTTCAGCCATGTTTTTAGCTGGTGTTTCTATCGCTTCTTCTGACCACCTGCGGACCGGCGGCCCAGATGAAGCTGTCCGTACAGGACTTGACATGGCAGCCATTCTTGAAGCATCCTGATGACATGCCCAAGCCAGTGCAGTTGGTGTTCAGTGACCATGGCTTCTATGCTCTTGCAGTTTGCCCTAGCAAGAATCTCAGCATGGGGACCATGGTCACGCCACATGATCCCCATAATTCGCTGCAGACACCTTATGTGGAACTGCAACCTTAGGTGGCAGCTGTATGTGACCCAGGCTTCGCAGCTGTATAGGATAGTTGTGATGCAGACGGCTTTGTAAATGGCAATTTTGGTGTGCAGTTGGAGGTGTTTGTTTTCAAAGACCTTACGTCAGAGTTTGCCGAAGGCTACAGAGGCTTGTTTGATTCTATTGTGAATTTCGTGATCAATGTTGCAGCCCTCAGAAAGGATGCTGCCCAGGTTTTTTTGAAAGATGGAACAACTGAGAGTGGTTAGTGTTTTATAGTGAAGACAGGCATAGTGGGTGGGGGGGCTGGACCTCCATTGGCATAACACCTCAGTCTTGGTGGTGTTGACTGATGGACCCAGCCTTCTGTAGGCATTCACAACTGCGGCAAGAATGGTTTGCAGGTCTTCTGGTGTGTGAGCTACAAGAGCAAGAGTCATCAGCTCCTGCACTGCTGACAACTTGGTGGTTACCCGGAACCTTCGGATATTGAAGAGGTTTCCATCTAGCCTAAAGTCTATTGTAATCCCACTACTGCCTTCCAGATCTTTATGAAAAAGTTTTGTGACACTGGGAGGTAAATGTTGAGGAGTACCAGTACCAGTACACACCCCCTGCCTCACTCCTATGCATACATTAAAGGGCGCAGATTCCTGTCCTCCTATAGCTAGCTGTGCCACCATCCCATCATGGAACTGTTACAGAATGCTGACAAACTTGCTCGGACAGCCAAACTTTCTCAGGATTTTCCAAAGTATCTCTCAATTCACAGTTTCTAAAGCTTTGGAGAGGTCGACAAAAGCCATGAAAAGGTCCTGATGTTGTTCGTGGCACTTTTCTTGTAGCGGTCTTACTGTGAATATTATATCCGCAGTACTCCTGTTCTTCCTGAAACAGCACTGTGACTATGGCAGCAGATGTTCTGTCAACTGCTTCACCATCCTGCATAGCACAACCTTTGCTAGGACCTTGCCTGCAACCCCTAGTAGGGATATGCTACGACTGTTGCTGCAGATGGACTTGTCACCCCTGTTTTTGTACAGGGTAACAATATTAGCATCCCTCCATTGTTGAGGAACATTCTCCTGGCCCCAGACCTGCAGGATGTACTGATAGAGCCTTCTGGTGCACAACTATCCTCCTTGTTTTACAAGTTCTGCTGAGATAACCTCACAGCCAGGGGACTTATTGTTCTTGAGGGAGTTGATGGCTGCAAGTATTTGAAAAGTTGGCGAGTGGTCAAGGTCTGGGATGGGCAAACGAATTGGCAGCTCTTCCAGGATGGATTGGTCGGTTGATAAGTGCTGGTTAAGTAGGACTTCGAAATGTTCAGCCCATCTTGCCAGGATCCGCTTTTGGTCTTTCAGGGTTGTCAGTCCGTCTGCTGATTTTAAGGGTGTGATAGAGCAGTTCCTATGGCCATATATAGTCTTTATAGAATTGAAGAAGTTGTGCATATAATTTCTGTCAGCATATGATTGACTCTCGTGAGCTTTGTTCATCCACCGTGTATTTTGCAGAGTGCGCAACGTTGTTTGTACCTCCTTATGTGCTGTTCGTCACTGCTACCGAATGATGGTGGATGCAGGGCAGTTGAGAGTAGCCCTGTGTGCCCATGGTTTCCAGCAGGGATGTGATGGTGTCTGCATTCTCATCGAACCAGTCCTGATGTTTTCTGGCTCTGTAGCCTACAGAGTCGATTGCAGCTTGATGTAGCAATGAGGTTAGGGAGGTCCATTCCTGATCCATGGAATTGTCAGAACTCAGAATAGCCTCAAACTCTAGTGCCACTGTGCGTACAGAGTGACAGATCTCATTCTGTACTCGGGCTGACTTCAATTTAGCACAGTTCAGTTGCTTTTTTATGGGTTTCTTGAGAAGCTGTGGTGGGCGCACTTTGATGTGGAGCTTGGTCATGATTAGGCGGTGATCCGTCCAGCATTCTGCACCTCTGATGGCCCGGGTCAGGAAGACATCACTAGTGTCATTACATCGTGTTAGGATATAATCAATCAGGTGCCCGTGTTTAGATCGTGGGGGCATCCAGGATGTTTTGTATTTGGTCTTCTGCTGAAACAGTGTGTTCATAATGGTGACGCCATGCTCTGCACCGAGTGTTACCCCATGCCTACCCAATACTCCACTCCATATACCACTGTTCTGTCATACCTCAGCATTAAAGTCTCCCAGAAGAAGGATCTTGTCCTTTTTGGGGATAGGATAAAGGGCCTCATCTAGTTGCTGGTAGAAGCCATCCTTCACACCATTTTCAGATGGTAGTGTTGCCTCATATGCACTTAACAGAGTGGCATATCATGCCCTTGCTAGGGGGATAAGGAGGGTCATGTCACAGCCTCTCACTTAGTCCAGTGGGTATTTCAGAGAGACCGGGTAGAATGCTGTTCTTGATTGCCAGTCCAACACCATGCTGATGTTGTCCACCAGGGGGATACCGTCTCCAGAAAAAAGTGTACCCACCTCGTTCCTCTCTCAGGGAGCCTTCACCCACAAGCTTGGTTTCGCTGAGAGCAGCGATGTCCATGTTGTAGCGTCTCAGTGCCTCAGCAATAAGCGCGGCCCTTCGATGTGGTCCGTTGCCATCATTATCAAGGAGAGTCCTGACATCCCACGTTGCCAATTTGAATGGGATAATTTTCTTGTTTTTACAGCAGGATGGAATTCCCTGTAGGCGCAGTAACCTACCCAGGAGGTTGGTTGAGTGGACAACTTTTAGGCCACCTTTTCTAGGCCTCTCAATTGGGGTGAGCACTGTGGTCCCTAAAAAGACATGCTCATTCACACGGGGTCTGCCAAAAGCAGCTGACACTCAATCCCAGCTGCTAGCGACCATATACCCCATGCCACTGATGTGCAGGGCTCTGACTAGGAGCTTCCACGCCAATTCTATCCTGCTCCCGCCGCCAGACACCCCAATGCCACCAGACTTCAACCCGATGTAAGGCTGGATATTGTACACCATGGTCAAAGGTGGAGACCTACACAAGGAGATGCCACAGGGGGTGCACAGTCCTCAGTAGCACTGTCTTCGCCATGACAGGTTGTTCCTGGTGGCAAGGGCTTATACCCAGGACAACCATTTATCCATCATGACTGCAGGAGGCTGCCGGAAACTCCAGACTGTCGAAGAACCGCCTAATGTGTGCCAACATGTTGCTAGCCTTTGTCTCAATAGACTTCCCACAAGGCAGCGGGGCAAGGGTTGGCCATGAACAGCCTCTGGGGACCATTGCAGCTCTGAGATCCCCTACCAAGTCTGTGAATGTTCTCATTCATCCAGGTCATGGTTATCCAAAGGAATTGAATCGAGTGCAACTGGACTTGGTATATATCCATGAAGACGTTTCGCCTCTCATCCAAGAGGCTTCCTCAGTTCGTGCCTTTCAGACTAGCTTGGTCTAGTCAGTTTTTGATGATATATCAACATAGTTTCCTCTAGTCTTAGTCTAGTCTTTACTATAGTCATATTACATTAACTGTGGTGTAATTTCAGTCAAAGTGGGCTGTTGTGGTGATACACAATTGAGGGTAGATTCACCAGGGGCTGCTGCTCCTTTAAGGCAGACATTCAGAGTGCTGACATAGGCACTGCTTAGAGTTTCCGGGGGGGAGCCATGTTGGCAGCAGCTAGCGGTTAGCTGGTTGCCAGGAGAGATTGTGCTGTATCAGTGTCATTTGGTGTGGCGAGTAAACGGAATTGACTTGACTCGATCTCTCCGTCTCCTCATTCCTGCACTCCCACATTGGTGACCCCGCACGTTGACAACGAACATGTCAACCCAAAGCGATGACGACACCGCTCCGGCTCCGAGTGATGCTAACGGTATGGCTCGAGTTAGCGCTAGCATCTCAGCAGCGACGGTGAAGTTGCCCGAGTTTTGGCAGCACAGTCCCCGGCCATGGTTTCAGCACATTGAAGCCCAGTTCGAGCTGGGAGGAATAACGCGGGACGTTACGAGGTATTTCCATGTGGTGGCGGCGTTGGATGCCCGGACGACGGCCCGAGCTATGGTGCTACTGGAAGCCCCCCGGCTGTGGGAAAATACGGCGCACTCAAGGCCTTCTTTTGCAGTTCTTCGAGCTGTCGGGAGATGGAGAAGGTGGATCGCCTGTTGTTACTCAACGGACTCGGCGATAGCAAACCTGAGCTGCTGAAGCAGATGTTGACCGTTTTAGGCTCGGCGGACCCCTCCTTAATTTTCACCCATATTTTTCTACGGCAGCTCCCAGCGCCTGTGCGCACAGCATTAGCCAGCTCCTCCCTCTCCTTCACCAAAGACTACCGCGCTCTGGGTGCGGGAGCGGACAGGATTTTCCTCGCCAACCGGCAGCAGTTCGTTCATGCGATGCTCTCCACCCAGACCTCGCCCCCGCCGCTGGAGGACGCAGCGGGCACCACGGCTGCGGTGGCTGCCCGCCGCCAGCGTGACAGCGGATTGTGTTATTACCACAAAAAGTTTGGTGCCAGGGCCAAGCAGTGTCGCCCGCCATGCAGCTTCAGCATCCAGGGAAACGCCAGGGCCGGCGCTCAGTAGCAGCTATGAGCGCCGGCGAGAACAGCAGGCTGTTGTTTATCAAGGACGCCTTATCTGGCCGGCAGCTGCTGGTCGATTCGGGCGCTCAGCGTAGCATCCTGCCTGCATCGGCCGTGGACACCATGGCCCGCGGTCAAGGCCCCCCGATGGATGCCGCGAACAGCACGCCCATACGTACCTACGGCACCAGGTATGTGGAGGTGTGTTTCGGTGGGCGGTGTTTCAGCTGGAACTTCGTTAAGGCCGCGTTGTCGGTTCCCCTCCTGGGCGCGGACTTCCTGTGCGCCTTCAGGCTGCTGGTGGATGTTACGAACTGTCGCTTGATCGATGCTGTCTCTTTCGCTACATACCCCTGCACACTGGGAGGTGCAGGGACGCTCGGCCTGTCAAACATGCTCGCCGCCGGAGACACGTATCAACGACTGCTTGCAGAGTTCCCTGACTTCACCACACCCACATTCTCGTCAGCGGTGGCCAAGCACGGCGTGGAGCACCATATTGCCACCGATGGCCCCCCGGTCTACGCATGTGCTCGGCGCCTCGACTCTGCTAAGCTCGCGATCGCCAGGGAGGAGTTTGCCACCATGGAACGCCTTGGCATTGTAAGTCGCTTGGACAGCCCGTGGGCCTCCCCCCTGCACATGGTTTGTAAGGCTGACGGCGGTTGGATGACATTCTCGTGGCCAGTGCATCCGCGGAGGAGCACCTGACGCAGCTCCGGCGGTTGTTCGAGCGGCTCAGTGCACATGGACTCATAGTCAACCCAGCCAAGTGCCAGTTTGGCCTGTCGTCCATCGACTTCCTCGGCCACCGCATCTCCCCGCAAGGAGCTGTTCCGCTTCCTGCCAGAGAGGACGCCGTCGCCAGTTTTCCACATCCCGCACTGTGAAGTCCCTGCAGGAGTTCTTGGGCATGGTGAACTTTTATAACAGGTTAATTCCCCACGCAGCTCACCGCATTCGGCCCTTGTACGAGGCCCTGCACGGCAAGGAAGTCAAGGGCGAGGTAGACTGGTCCCCGGAGATGGACGAAGCTTTCGACGAAGCCAAGGCTGCGCTGGCCAATGCCGCTTTGCTGGCGTACCCGTCCCCCACTGCCCCGATTGCCCTCACGACCGATGCCTCCGACTATGCGGTCGGGGCGGTGTGTGAGGAGTGGGTGAGCGGCGCCTGGCAGCCCCTTGCCTTCTTTAGCAAACAGCTTAAGGACAACGAGCGGAAGTACAGCATCTTCGACCGGGAGCTCCTGGGTCTCTTCCTCGCCTCCCGATACTTCAGGTTCCTGTTGGAAGGCCGCTGTTTCACTGCCTTCGTCGACCACAAACCGCTGACATTTGCCATGGCCAAGACCTCCGAGACATGGTCCGAGCGCCAACAGCGTCAGCTCTCTGCCATCTCGGAGTTTACCACGGACACCCGGCACGTGGCTGGCAAGGACAACGCTGACTGCCTCTTCCGGGCAGTGGCAGGGTCCGTTTACTTGGGACTTGATTACACTGCCATGGCTGCAGACCAAGCCGCTGATGCGGACATCCAGGCGTATTGGACGATATCTACAGGGCTGCGGTTGGAGGATGTGGTGTTTGACAGCACCAACACCACGCTCCTCTGCGACGTGTCCATGGGCCAGCCCCGCCCCATGGTGCCCACCGGCTGGCAGCGCCATGATTTTGACATTATCCATGGCCTTTCCCGCCCGGGTGTGAAGGCATCCACTAAGCTAGTAGGGGCCAATTTCGTCTGGCCCGGCCTCAGGAAGGACGTCAAGGCCTGGGCTGACTCCTGCATGGCGTGCCAGCGTTCCAAAGTACACCGTCATACCAAAGCCCCCTTGGCGCCATTCCTGTTGCCTGAGAGGCATTTTGACCATGTGAATGTGGACCTGGTGGGCCCGTGCCCCACTCCCACAGGTTCACTCACCTTCTCACCATGGTGGACAGGACCACCAGGTGGCCGGAAGCTGTTCCCCTGTCATCGACTACTTCTACTGAGGTGGCTCAGGCGTTCATCAGGTCCTGGGTGGCACGTTTTGGCATGCCGGCTGACCTCACCTCTGACAGGGGCCCGCAGTTCACGTCAGAGCTCTGGACTGCAGTCACGGAGAGGCTGGGGATGAAGCTCCACTGCACCACAGCGGATAACCCGCAGGGCAACGGACTTTGTAAGCGGTTTCATCGGTCTATGAAGGCCGCTCTTCGTGCCAGCCTCACGGACAACAACTGGGTCAATTGCCTCCCATGGGTCATGCTTGGCCTTCGCTCTGCCCCCAAGGAAGACCTCCAGTCCTCGTCTGCCGAGCTGGTTTACGGCCAGCCGCTGCATGTCCTGGGTGAGTTTCTCCTGGACGCTGTGGCCTCCTGGTCAGCAGCTTCTCATCGGGCTTTGGCCCAGGACAGTACCAACGCTTTCGCTCCGATCACTACATCTCACCTCTGCCTCCCTCAGTCCTACGTCCCCAAGGATCTGCTGTCGGCCAGGTACGTCTTCATCCGCCACGACAGCCACTGTACCCCCCTGCAACCCCCCTACGACGGGCCCTTCCGCGTCCTGGAAGCGGGGCCTAAGAACTTTGTTGTGGACATGGGGAGCAAGCCGGAGCGGGTCTCGGTGGACCGTCTCAAGCCTGCCCATTTGGACCTCGGTGGGCCGGTCGAACTGGCCCTGCCCTCGCAGCGTGGATGCCCCCCTTCTCAGGCCCCTGGCCCTGCCTCGGCCCCTGCCCGGGCTCTGGCTCTGTCCCCTGCCCCTGTCCCCAACCCCATACCCATTCAGCGCAGCCGTTTTGGCAGCCTGGTCTGCCCCCCGAGACGTTGACTGTTTCACTGAGGACTGTTCGCCTGTTGGCTGTTTGTGTTTCACTGAGTACTTTTGTGTTACATTACTGTTTTGCATTTTTTTGTGATGGTGAATTCTGGGGGGGCCTGTGTGGTGATACACAATTCAGGGTAGATTCACCAGGGACTGCTGCTCCTTTAAGGCAGACGTTCAGAGTGCTGACGTAGGCACTGCTTAGAGTTTCCGGGGTTGAGCCATGTTTACAGCAGCCTAGCGGTCAGCTGGTTGCCATGAGAGATTGTGCTGTATCGGTGTTGTTTTGTGTTGCGAGTAAACAGAATTTATTCGACTCGATCTCTCCGTCTCCTCATTCCTGCACTCCCACACTGTAAATTATGTAAAAGAAGTGTAAATCTTGTGTCAATGATGAAGAATTAAATAGGCTAAAAAGTTTAATGACTTTTTTTTAAATTAAGAGGTCACAGGGTTTCCCAAAAGCAGGCGAAGCCCCATACCACTGTAGCTCACACAGCACACAGGTTAAGAATTCACTCAGACACGGTAAATTCAGAAAAATCTAAATTTTCCTTTGGTGTACTTACCTGCCTGTAATTCAACCTGGACTTTAAAAGGGCTTCCATAGACAGCCATGCATTCACTGCTGTCTGTTGAAAGGTTTCTGCTAAAGCACCGTATGACACCGAGCTGTCCGACAGGCTCCAGGACGGAGATGGTTTTGTGAGCGGTGACATGCCAGTCGCTGGTGGAGCACTCTACCCTGACCAGGAAAACACCCGGCGTAGTGTATCTGTGCATCACACTGCTCTCCAACCTGCACACACCCAACCACAGCCAGCACAATGAGACTGCTGTGCAGCGGAAGACATGGACTATACAGCATGAGTAATGTGTTTCCCAACAGTATCACTGCTTTTAGATACCCCCTTATAGATGTTCTCTTTATAATAAAGTTGTATTTTGGTCATACTTTATAATGAGTAGCTGGAAATAGTATAAGTAATAATAATAATAATCAGTAATAGCTCACTTCTAAGCTCTTACAGCACACTTGTTAACATTAGCAGAGGACTTAAAAATATTAATAACTGTCTTACAATTTTTAAAGCTGGCCCAAAATTAGTTATCGGATTTAACCATTCAAGTCTAAAAACCTTGAACACGGCGTAATAAAACATTCAGCAACAATTATTTGTAAATTACTAAAATTGTGTTATGGTTTAGGCCTTTATCCATAAATGTTCTCAGTTGCTTGGAGAACTGTGAGGGAGTGGCCTAGTCTTCATTAATATTCATGAGCTGACTTTTGAGTGACAAGTAAAAGCAAGAGTTGGTGGTGAAGGTGGGTGGGATTTCATATTTTGTTGCTCTGATCTGACTGGCTGTATGAAAATGAGTGACTGATGAAATCATGAGTATCAGAAAAAAAAGCTTTGTAATGAGAAGCTGAACTTGATGGAGCTCTTTAAAACTGAAAACAAAATGCATGAAAACAGACAACATGCATGGAGAGTAAAGCATAAGTGATGTTTGAACATTAGTGTTTCAATAATGGGTCCAACTTTGAACTATTTTTAATAATAGCGTTGCAAGAAAAACACTACCAGAGGGCGTGCTCCAATTATCGGGACATCACACTGCTCAGCCGCCCTGGGAAAGTCTACTCTCGGGTGCTGGAAAGGAGGCTCTGACC
Source organism: Lampris incognitus (assembly GCF_029633865.1). Lineage (NCBI taxonomy): Eukaryota > Metazoa > Chordata > Actinopteri > Lampriformes > Lampridae > Lampris > Lampris incognitus. Next base: position 3,194,363 of record NC_079214.1, on the reverse strand, counting down.
GATTGTCGAACCTCGGATCCAGGAGGAACAATGCGGATTCCATCCTGGCTGTGGAACAACAGACCAACTCTTTACCCTTGCGGAAGTGCTGAGGGGGACATCGGAATTTGACCATCCAGTCTACATGTGTTTTGTGGACTTGGAGAAGGCTTACAACTGTATAACCTCTGTGGGGGGTACTGTGGGAGTAAGGGGTACCGAGGCAGTTGCTACAAGTCATCCAGTTCTTGTGTAACCTAAGTGAGAGCTGTGTTCGTATTATTGGCACAAAGCCAAACACGTTTTCAGTGGGTGTCAGACTCCGCCAAGGTTCTCCCTCTCTGATTCTGTTTGTGATATTCATGTACAGGATCTCAAGGCGCAGCCAAGGTGAGGAGTGTTTCTGTTTTGGGAATCTCAGAATTGCATCTCTGCTCTTCGCAGATGATGTGGTTTTGTTGGCTTCATCAGAACGCGACCTCCAGCACGCACTGGGGCGGTTTGCAACTGAGAGTGAAATGGCCGGGATGAGAGTGAGCACCTCCAAGTCTGAGGCCATGGTTCTCTACCAGAAAATGGTGGATTGCTCCCTCCGGGTTCAGATGAGTTCTTGCCTCAAGTGAAGGAGTTCAAGTATCTCGGGGTCTTGTTTACGAGTGAGGGTAGGATGGAGCGGTTATTGACAGGTGGATTGGTGCAGCATCAGCAGTAATGTGGATGTTGTACCGGACCGTTGTGGTGAAGAGGGAGCTGAGCCGGAAGGCAAAGCTCTCAATTTACCAGTCAATCTTCGTTCCAGCCCTCACCTATGGTCATGAGCTTTGGGTAGTGACCGAAAGGGTGAGATGGCGGATACAAGCAGCTGAAATGAGTTTTCTCCGTAGGGTGTCTGGGCTCAGACTTAGAGATAGGGTGAGGAGCTCGGACATCCGGAGGGAGCTCAGAGTAGAGCCGCTGCTCCTTCGGATTGAAAGGAGCCAGTTGAGGTGGTTCAGGCATTTGATTGGGATGCCTCCTGGGCGCCTTCCTTTGGAGGTTTTCCAGGCACATCCAACTGGGAGGAGACCCTGGGGTAGACCCAGAACTCGCTGGAGGGACTACATGTCCAATCTGGCCTGGGAATGACTTGGGATGCCCCAGGAGGAGCTGGAGTGCATTGCTGGGGAGAGAGACATCTGGAGTGCCCTACTTAGTTTGCTGCCACCATGACCCGACCCCGGAGAAGCAGCTGATGATGAATTAATTAATTGATTAAGAAAAATACAAGAAAATTTGAAAACAACATGAAATTATAATCCAGAGCTGACATTTCTGAAGCTGAAGGTTGATTTAGACACAAACTCCTAAATGGTTCAGGTTAGGACAAATCCTTTGGTCTAGAACAGTGTTTCTCGACCCAGTCCTCAAGGAACCCCTATCCTGCAGATTTTCTTTGCAATCCTGAATAGGTACCTGTTTGTAGTTATTCAACCAATCAGCAATGAATGTCTGAGTTTGCACACCTTGCATAATTAAGTGCTATGAGATGACTGGTTGAGTAAGTACAAGCAGGGCTACCTATGCAGGGCTACAATGAAAATCTGCAGGATAGGGGTTCCTTGAGGGCTGGGTTGAGAAACACTGGTCTAGAAAGTCTAGTCTGGTAAGTGTTATTAGGAAGAGGTTACGTTAAGATCAAAGAAGAAGAAGACACCAGAGACATTTCAAGACGTATTAACAACACAGTTATTAATAATATCAGAATGTCTGCTAATGTTAACAGGTGTGTTGTTGGAGCTTATAAGTGTCCTATTATTTGTCTATTAAACACTGTTCAGATACTCGTTAACAAGCACAGCTGTCAGTGCTCAAATACACATCAAGTAGTCATATATCCTGAGACAGCGTTCTGTCTTATCCATCCTGCTCAGATAGCTACGGACACAAACACACGCACACACACACACACAGATCTACTGCATACATGCATGTACACACATCAGCAAAACACACACACAGAGGGACACACACAGACCTACTGCATACATGCAAGTAAACACATAAGCAAAACACACACACACACACATACACACACACACACACACACACACACACACACACACACACACACACACACACACACACACAGAGGGACATAGAAAAAGAGACACAGACAACAATCTGAGAAACAAAGAGACAAAATGAGACACACTCACGTAACATACAACAATACTGTATTGGTCATAAAATAGTTACCTCAGTCACAGTGACATTAGTATAACTGTTACTGAAGTAACTAAATATGAATAAAATACTCTGAATAATGTATTCGTTTTTCTACTTTTTTAAGGTTTGTGTTGTTGCCGAGAGCTGAACGTGGCCGTATAGGCTCGCCGTGCAGGCTTGCTCACCGTGCAAGCTCGCCGTGCAGGCTCACTGTGCAGGCTCGCCATGAAGGCTCACCATGCAGACTCACCGTGCAGACTCACCATGCAGGCTCGCCGTGAAGGCTCACCGTGTAAGCTCATCGTGCAGGCTTGCCGTGAAGGCTCGTCGTGCAGGCTCACCGTGCAAGCTCACCGTGCAGGCTCACCATGCAGGCTCACCGTGAATGCTCACCATGAAGGCTCACCGTGCAGACTCACCATGCAGGCTCGCCATGCAGGCTCACCATGCAGGCTCGCCGTGAAGGCTCGCCATGAAGGCTCACCGTGCAGACTCACCATGCAGGCTCGCCGTGAAGGCTCACCGTGTAAGCTCATCGTGCAGGCTTGCCGTGAAGGCTCGTCGTGAAGGCTCACCGTGCAAGCTCACCGTGCAGGCTCACCATGCAGGCTCGCCGTGAATGCTCACCATGCAGGCTCACTGTGCAGACTCAACATGCAGGCCCGCCGTGAAGGCTCACCGTGCAGGGCTGTAGGGCTCGATGGTGTGTCCGTCCCCGGCACTCAGTGTGCAGCTGAGGTTGCCCTGAAATGGATGGAGGAGCCACTTCACGGTGATGGTGACGTTGTCAAAAACAGCAGCCAGTTTACTTATCAACAAGTGGAGCCCTGGGAAAAACAGAAACGGCTGTGTAAGAATCATTTGTCTAGAATTAAATTTAAACTGGTTTACCCTGAAGGCTCAGCACTGATCATCGACTCTCAAGACTAGCAATGAAAAGCTACTTGCTGAATCTGTATAGATAACGTAAGAATAGTTGAAATCATAAGAGATGGAGGGATCCATCTGACAAATAATAATAATAAAGATTACATTTATATAGCGCTTTATCTTGACACCCAAAGCGCTTCACAGTGAAGGGGGAAACTCACCTCAAGATGCGGCCAAGAAGCACATCTACACGAACCCGGCGTAAACAGCAGAATCAGTTATACTAATGAACATATACTGAACATATACTGAACACATGAACTCTCAGCTACATCCATTATGCCGTAGGTCTGTCACAGGCAGCCAGGAAAACACACACAGACGAAAAGCAGCAAATGACAGCGTGATGGATGTACAGGGAGAGAATAACACATGTAGATTTAGTCTAGTTATTTAACTTGAATGTTGAATTTAAATGGTCATCTGTATATATCCTACTGTACCTGTGTGTTTGTGTGTGTGTGTGTGTGTGTGTGTGTGTGTGTGTGTGTGTGTGTGTGTGTGTGTGAGACCTCTGGTTGCCTGCAGTGACCTGACTGAAGGTCTTTTGAGACCAAGTTGTTTTGGTTTTGTTGCAGACATACAAACCTGCCCCAGCACACGTGCACCACTCACCAAACCCCTCACAGCTGCCATCTTACATTTCACATGAGACAATCTTGTGGCTTCAACGGGGTGTGCAGACGAACGTCTTACCATCTCTGCAGCGATAGTCGACAGACAGGTAACTCCCCAGACCAGGACACGGGTCCGGGAAGGAGCTCACATCTGGCCCCACCTGGCAAGACTGGAGGCCGCGGCAATGACCTGGAAAAGGCCCCGATAAAGAACTACAGCTTACAGTGGCTTAGTCAGAACAAAGCAAATGGGTCAATTATTTCATTTAACTCAACTCTTTTTTTCCTCTCGGACCGACATGTTTACTTCCCCATTCTCTAATGGACCCTAATGTTACACGACATGGTTGGGAAAAGACAGCAGCCGACCGCCTCTTCTCACGGCTCAGGCTGTTTTACCCTGGAACCACCCACAGCATCACCTGTAGGAGGCGCTGTTCATAATGGTAGGGCGCATCACAACCACCGGTCCCCCACCCGGGAAAACTGAAGGTTATGGAGACACTCCTTTCCACTTTTCCAATATTTAAATCTTACGAGGTTTGTATTATTGACTTTGCGCCCCCACGTGGACAAAAGCGGAAGTGTTTGACAGAAGAACAACTCGATTGGCTCATGGGCCTCCGCTCCTCCTCTGGTATCTGGTGTAGCAGAGCTGTTTCGCAGATATACAGCCATGACCTATTGTATGTCTGTGTCTGTTACCCCGTCTGTGTGATGGACATAATTTGGTCAGATTTAAGGGAATCCAGCCCAGAAACAAACATCAGGAAGGATGCAAATACAAATATCTGATCCTCTCTTTGATCGTCCCATTTGATTGTCGCTCATATAGAGACAGCAAAATTAAACTGAGAAATAATCACTAAAAAGAAACTCTTCGTAACTGCTTTAAAAACTGCATCTTAATATACTGAGATTTTAGTATCAACCAACACTTAGAATCAGGTTTCAAACAGTCGGACAAAGGTAAACATGGATGAGACATCGACGTGCATTAGTTCATCACTATTGGGGGGTTTTCCTGATGGCTGTTTAGTCCTTGTCTCCTCAGAGGGTGGTGGAGGTTTTTGTGTTTGACAAAAGGCTCAGCAGACCACAACGGACCTGTCAGGTGGGCGTTTGGGACGAGGGCTTAAAAGCAGCTCTTTTAACAATGCTGTCAGATCTGTTCCGTGCATTTCAAAAGCAAATAACCGAAAGCTAATTCCACATGATCCGTCCGTCTGTCCACCTGCCCGAGAGCAAATCAACTGTGCCGATGAAGCATGCTACACGTAGACAAACAACACAACACAACAGCGGCTGCTGGAAGACAGAGTTGTGCTGCACCTGTGACGGACTGCACCGCATCCATCCAGCTGCACTCCTCCTGGGTGGATGCAGGTCTGGGGAGACTTCTGGATCGGCAGTAATGGATTGTTTTCCGGCCGTAGAAGCTGTCGTCTATTTCTATAACTTGACCAGAACCACACTGCAGAGTCGCATTTCGGCCATCGCATGCAACCGACCTGCCAGTCTCTACAGAAAGAACAACATGGACATAGAGGTGGAAGAGCTAGCAAACAAACACACAATGTCTCATTTCATATAGTATTGCTACGGTGCACACACACACACACACACACACACACACACACACACACACACACACACACACACACACACACACACATGCATCATGTAAAGCTGCGAACCAAACTGGCAAATGAAGTGTAGTTCCTGGCTGCAGTTGCCGGTCGCCCTCCATTGGAAAGCGGCGTGTCCCAGAACATGTCCACAGGCTGCTGCTGCGTCCGGACTCTCCACCCAGTTACTATAGCTGATGTCTGAGCCGTCCAGCCATGACAGAGCACCTGAAGATGGACAGAACATTTTTAACAATATCCAGTTTCGAAGATAAAGCATGACAATCATGGCTGTTTGTGTATTTTCACGATACGACAAAGGACGTGTGAACACCCAGACCAGAGATCCACTTCTCACGGACGTCTGATCCGGCTGTTGGAGGACGTGTCATGAAAAAAAGCCATTCCAGGATTTCTGACAAGCTGAGTTACTGATAACGGGGTCCATTGTGTCAGGAAATAAAAGACCCTTTTTCATTCAGGGGGCTTGATGGCAAAGCTGTTGTAAAGACCACATAAATGAGAAATCCCTTTCCTCCTGCTGCAGGATGGAGATAACTGACACGAGGGCCGTCTCACAACAGTCCCCAGACAAACACGTAATGTCAGGGAGCGTCCTCGCTGTCTAAATGAGATAATCCCCAGGACAACAGTCTTGTCTTCCTGAACTTACAAGACTTGACTGCCATGTTGTCTGTAAAACCCATCAAACAGCTGCCTCCTACAGAGACCAGTACAGTCTTACGTAATCCATTCTTCACTCTGACCTGGACCGTCTCTCTAATCTGTCCTTGTGTCTGTCAGGGGGACTACAGACAAGGTGCAGCAGCCATTGTGTGCCGTCAGTGTTACCGGTCTCAAAAGGCAAGTGGCACCTGAGCAAACAAAGGAACATTCTACACATGCAGATGTGTAGAATGTTCTGGCTTTAATTACACAGGTGAAATCAAATATGACAGGTAAGCATTTATGAGAAAGGTCTATTAATCAATAACAATCTTAAATGATCAAACTTAAATGTATTGGAAATAAACAAAAATATTGTCTAAAACATCAGTAGCCATTTGTCTCTCCTTCATCAGGGAATTTACTTCAGGGTGAGTCTTCAATTTGGGGCACTTTTGGGCTTTTGAAATTTTGACAAAAATAAAAAATACATTTCTTTAAAATCTGTTTTTTTTCTTCTTTTTTTCAAAAGCTCTATTAAGTGGTGTGGAACAAATATCTAAGCATAGCTTTGATCGTCCTACAAAATACGTTTGATGTTATGATGCTTTTTTCAAACTTGTAACAGAAAAATGTGATGTAATGACACGTGATGGTAATGACACGTGAGGGTAATGACACGTGATGTAATGACACGTGATGGTAATGACACATGATGGTCATTACACGTGATGGTAATGACACGTGATGGTAATGACACGTGAGGGTAATGACACGTGATGTAATGACACGTGATGGTAATGACACATGATGGTCATTACACGTGATGGTAATGACACGTGTTGGTCATGACACATGATGGTAATGACACCTGATGGTCATTACACTTGATGGTAATGATACGTGATGGTAATGACATGTGTTGGTCATGACACATGATGGTAATGACACATGATGGTCATGACACGTGATGGTAATGACACGTGATGTAATGACATGTGATGGTCATTACACGTGATGGTAATGACACATGATGGTCATTACACGTGATGGTCATGACACGTGATGGTAATGACACGTGATGTAATGACACGTGATGGTAATGACATGTGATGGTAATGACACATGATGGTCATTACACGTGATGGTCATGACACGTGATGGTAATGACACGTGATGTAATGACACGTGATGGTAATGACATGTGATGGTAATGACACGTGATGGTAATGACACGTGATGGTAATGACATGTGATGGTAATGACACGTGATGGTCATTACACTTGATGGTAATGACACGTGATGGTAATGACACGTGATGGTAATGACATGTGATGGTAATGACACATGATGGTCATTACACGTGATGGTAATGACACGTGATGTAATGACACGTGATGGTCATTACACGTGATGGTAATGACACGTGATGGTAATGACATGTGATGGTAATGACACATGATGGTCATTACACGTGATGGTAATGACACGTGATGTAATGACACGTGATGGTCATTACACGTGATGGTCATGACACGTGATGGTCATTACACGTGATGGTCATGACACGTGATGGTAATGACACGTGATGGTAATGACACGTGATGGTAATGACACGTGATGGTCATTACACTTGATGGTAATGACACGTGATGGTCGTGACACGTGATGGTCATGACATGTGATGGTCATGACACGTCATGGTCATGACACGTGATGGTCATTACACGTGATGGTAATGACACGTGATGGTAATGACACGTGATGGTCATTACACGTGATGGTAATGACACGTGATGGTCGTGACACGTGATGGTCATGACACGTCATGGTCATGACACGTGATGGTCATTACACGTGATGGTAATGACACGTGATGGTCATTACACTTGATGGTAATGACACATGATGGTTATTACACTTGATGGTCATGACACGTGATGGTCATGACAATTTTCACCGTTTGGAGAAAAAGTTGGCTAAGTGTTAGACTTGCTAAGCTAACTTGTTAGCTAGCATACAATGTAGAACGAATACAGGTGAATAAAGTGAAGTTTCTTAATTCTGAACTAAAATACTCAGCTAGTAACGTGTTTGGGGATGACTTGTAATAACCATCCTGTCCAGGGAGACACCCTGGACATGCCGCCAGGCCATCACACAGCCCCCCCCCACACACACACACATTCACACTCACACCTTGGGACCACTTAGTACGGCGAGTCACCTGACCTCCTTGTGTTTGGACTGTGGGAGGAAACCGCAGCCCCCGCAGGAAACCCACGCAGACACGGGGAGAACATGCAACCTCCACACAGAGGACGACCCGGGACCACCCCCAACCATACATTAAGAAAGGAACATTTAAAAAAAAAAGGAATGAAATAGAGGGGTGTCTGTTTTTACAACCCAATATTTTCCAGTCCTCCATCAGCTCAGTAGTAAACAGTTTCCACCCTCGTAGAAATGGATTAGTACCCCTTTAATGGGGGGGGGGGGTCACGGATTTCAGCTTTAAAGATGCGTTACACGGATCTAAAGGCTTCTTACTTCTGACTGTATTGTACAATACACCTGAGCAGACCCGGATGTGGTCGCTGTATGGGTAGGACGCTGACGTTGTGGTAATCCGGTGACAGAACTTACATGTCCCTGGTCTTACAGTACCGGAGACGGTTCTCTAACTTGTCCCCTGTTCCACCTCCTCCCCTCTGGACGGCGCTACAGAGCACTGGACCCCAAAACAACCAGATATAAAAAGTTCCTCTCCGCGGGCTGTCATTCAAATGAACACTTAACACTGTCAATAAATCCGGGGGTCCGGGTGGCGTGGCGGTCTATTCCGTTGCCTACCAACATGGGGATCACCGGTTCGAATCCCCGTGTTACCTCCGGCTTGGTCGGGCGTCCCTACAGATACAATAGGCCGTGTCTGTGGGTAGGAAGCCGGATGTGGGTATGTGTCTCGGTCGCCGCACTAGCACCTCCTGTGGTCGGTCGGGGCGCCTGTTCAGGGGGGAGGGGAACTAAGAGGAACTAGCGTGACCCTCCCACGTGCTACGTCCCCCTGGTGAAACTCCTCACTGTCAGGTGAAAAGAAGTGGCTGGTGACTCCACATGTATGGGAGGGGGCATGTGGTAGTCTGCAGCCCTCCCCGGATCAGCAGAGGGGGTGGAGCAGAGACCGGGACGGCTCGGGGGAGTGGGGTAATTGGCCAATTGGCCAAGTACAATTGGGGAGAAAAACAAAATAAATGACACTGTCAATAAATCCAACCATGTTGTATATACTGTACTGTACATGTTGTATATACTGCACTGTACATGTTGTGTATACTGCACTGTACATGTTGTATATACTGCACTGTACATGTTGTGTATACTGCACTGTACATGTTGTATATACTGCACTGTACATGTTGTGTATACTGCACTGTACATGTTGTGTATACTGTACTGTACATGTTGTATATACTGCACTGTACATGTTGTGTATACTGCACTGTACATGTTGTGTATACTGTACTGTACATGTTGTATATACTGCACTGTACATGTTGTATATACTGCACTGTACATGTTGTATCTACTGTACTGTACTTTGTATGTATACTGGTACACTCTGTCATGTCCATCTACCTCAGGCATGTATGTGTCAGTAAGCTGCTAACATGTATTCCAGCACCTCTGATATATTCTCTGCACCGCTGCACCTCATCACCTCTTATTTCACCTTGATAAGTCTGTCCTGGTGTATATCTGTGAGGATAGTTGTGTCGTAGTGTTGTTATTGTGTGTTAAGTACACTGAGAGAGCCACGAAACCGGAGTCACATTCCATGTATGTGCCAACCTACATGGCCGATAAACCTGATTGTGATTGTGAACATAAGAAAAATGATAACAGAAAGGCATTAGTTTTCACTTCCTGCATGACATGTCACTAACAACGCTTATTAATTTCATTACTTTTAAGTTCACAGAATTGTTACATGGCAAGCAAATATCTCATTTAAAAGTATTTATTTCTTTGCATAAGCAAAACGCCTCGTTAGTGGTTCCTTTCAGCCCTGCGTCAGTACGACTGATGAGCCACATGCAGCTTTGTCTTGATGCTCAGTAATCCAGTAAGGAAGTCACAGAGAGGAGAGTCACTGCCTCTGGACTCACCGAGAAACGTGTCATCATCATCTCAGTGACCTCTTCAGTCTCAGCTGACTGCAGGTACCCCCACCCTCATAAACAACACAGTGGCTGCAGGTACCCCCACCCTCATAAACAACACAGTGGCTGCAAGTACCCCCACCCTCATATACAACACAGTGGCTGCAGGTACCCCCACCCTCATAAACAACACAGTGACTGCAGGTTACCCCCACCCTCATAAACAACACAGTGACTGCAGGTAACCCCCACCCTCATAAACAACACAGTGACTGCAGGTAACCCCCACCCTCATAAACAACACAGTGACCGCAGGTACCCCCACCCTCATAAACAACACAGTGGCCGCAGGTACCCCCACCCTCATAAACAACACAGTGGCTGCAAGTACCCCCACCCTCACATACAACACAGTGGCTGCAGGTACCCCCACCCTCATAAACAACACAGTGACTGCTGGTACCCCCACCCTCATAAACAACACAGTGGCTGCAAGTACCCCCACCCTCATAAACAACACAGTGACTGCAGGTACCCCCACCCTCATAAACAACACAGTGGCTGCAGGTACCCCCAACCTCATAAACAACACAGTGGCTGCAGGTACCCCCACCCTCATAAACAACACAGTGACTGCAGGTAACCCCCACCCTCATAAACAACACAGTGGCTGCAGGTACCCCCACCCTCATAAACAACACAGTGGCTGCAGGTACCCCCACCCTCATAAACAACACAGTGACTGCAGGTACCCCCACCCTTATAAACAACACACTGGCTGCAGGTACCCCCAACCTCATAAACAACACAGTGGCTGCAGGTACCCCCACCCTCATAAACAACACAGTGACTGCAGGTAACCCCCACCCTCATAAACAACACAGTGGCTGCAGGTACCCCCACCCTCATAAACAACACAGTGACTGCAGGTACCCCCACCCTCATAAACAACACAGTGACTGCAGGTACCCCCACCCTCATAAACAACACAGTGGCTGCAGGTACCCCCACCCTCATAAACAACACAGTGACTGCAGGTACCCCCACCCTTATAAACAACACACTGGCTGCAGGTACCCCCACCCTCATAAACAACACAGTGACTGCAGGTACCCCCACCCTCATAAACAACACAGTGACTGCAGGTACCCCCACCCTCATAAACAACACAGTGGCTGCAGGTACCCTAACCCTCATAAACAACACAGTGGCTGCAGGTACCCCCACCCTCATAAACAACACAGTGGATGCAGGTACCCCCACCCTCATAAACAACACAGTGGCTACAAAGTGTGATTACACTTGAGCCGAACTACGTGTGCATTAACACACACTGCTCAGCCAGCCACAAATGGTATTCTCCATGACATGGCCTAAATGGAGGGATTCCGTCTGAAATGTGATGACATTTGGTTTTATCGATATCACCCAGGCTCACAGTGGCCATACAAGAGCATGAAGGAACAGTGTTCAAGTGGGTTTCTTACCCTCGGCAGCTGCAGAGTCCAGGGTAAGGTTTGGAGAGGCTGGCGCCAAGCCAAGCCACCAGTCTGTCTCTGGTTCCAGGTGCTTCTGAAGGAACTGCTGTGTTTCGTCATTGAGGATGAACGCCAAGTGTCCTCCGCCATTCTCACACCAACCCTGAGCGCCCAGGAAGGGGCGCCGCAGACCCACAAATTCATAGCAGGACCCATCAAAGGACTGTTGGTGCTGTGGGCAGGGCAGGACGTCTGTCTCATCCTTGGCACAAGAAGACGAGCTGAGGGAGAGAACCATCCAGATGAAGAGGAGGAAGAGAACGGATCCGTCCATCTCAACCCTCCACCCTGTCCTCTGTTCCATTCACTGTGGGTACACTGTGGTTTTAAAAGGCCGTTGGTGTGACGTCAGAGTATTGTGTCTAACACTGGCATGGTTTCAGTGTGCTCTTCATCACACAGCACAGAGCTACAGTGAATAGACGCTGTAGCTCGCAGTGTCAACAGGCTTCAGCCACTCCCCCGTCTCCAGTGCTGTGACACTCCACGACTGGCTGAGAGAGATAAGCCTGACAAATGTGACCTGTCTCCATCTTTAAACTGCCACCCAGAGATTTAGCTGTTGACTCGATGCAAAGCTTAAACTGACCGTAAACTAAGAAAAACACTTTTAGTATTATGAGAGAGAATTCAGGCTACTCAACGTGCACATGCTGCATAACCCTAACAGCCTCTCAACATCTCCTACTGTCTGACAGACCAGCCGTCCTCAGGCAGCTGCTCACAGCCTCTCAACATCTCCTACTGTCTGACAGACCAGCCGTCCTCAGGCAGCTGCTCACAGCCTCTCAACATCTCATACTGTCTGACAGACCAGCCTTTAAGTTGAGTGCTTCACAACCTGTACTGCATGGTGGGTCGGTTTCTGTCTCAGTGAATTTACCAACCACTGTCCTGCTGATGAGGTGCTAGAGTCTAGTTTATAGATTATGGAGTATAGATTATTGACTATTGCAACTGCTCTCTTCTCTCACACGTCTTTTCTCTCTCTGAATGATGTCTTCTCCTTTCTCTTCTTTTTTTTAAGCAATATATTTATTGAATTTTGTTTGCAAATTACATCAAAACAAGTAATAGCACAGTGCAGCAAACATTTTCACCCTACCCCCCCCCCATAACCCTGTCCCTATAACAAGTAATACAATTCAAAGCAGGGTTAAAGAAGATAATAAAGATAAAAATTCAATTAATAAAAATAATAAAATAAAATAATAATAACAATAATTTCTTTCACAGACTGATTAGAGGGTGTGGTTTTTTTCCAGTTGCTTTTACGCATATAAACAGTCAGATAGAGTTGTTCTACTCCCCCAGAGCTTGTTCTTGATGAAGCAAGTTACCAACATTAGTATTACGTCTTAGGAAGTACAGAAACAATCCCCAGATTTTATCAGAAACACTTTGTTTACGTCTAACAATATACATTATCTTTCCATTGACATGTTTGAAGCCATTTCTTTAACCCACATACCAATTCTTGGTCCATCAACACTTTTCCAATTAAGAGCAATTACACGTTTTGCTTGTAATATACACATATCTATAAATCTGAACTCATTGCTATGTAAATGTGGAGTGGTAGGATATAAACCAAGAATAAAAAGCTTTGGACTCAATGGTAATTTCTTTGACAAAATTTGATCAATCATATCAACAACATCTTGCCAGAAGGTTTTCACTTCCACACATTCCCATATACAGTGAAACAGCGTCCCCCTTGCCTCACTACAGTTAATACAGGTATCAGGAATATTGTCATTAAACTTGTGCAATTTAACAGGAGTTATATATGTACGCATCAGCCATTTATACTGTAGAAGCTTTAGGTTGCTGCTAACTATCTGTCTCTGGGCCTCTTTACATGCCTCACTCCATTCTTCTAAAGATATTTCCTCCTCTATATCTCCCTCCCATAATCTCAGTTTTGTCTCTGATGATTCATCAGATCCAGATACAAATAAGTCATACATAGTTGAAATTAAACCTTTATCATAACAGTGTTTTGTGACTGCAACTTCTAATATAGAAATGGTAGGAATGTCTAATGAATGGCTTTGACAGGATGATATAAAACTCCTTAGCTGAAGATATTTGAGAAAAGGATTCCTTGGAATGTCATACTTGGTAGATATTTCCTCAAAGGACATGAATACTTCATCCTCCTCCCTGTACATGTCTTGCACTTTCCTTAACCCCTTTTCAGCCCATAATTTAAATCCCCTATCATTTTGCCCTGGTTTGAAATTGGCATTACCCCAAATAGGACTGAAGCGTGACCGGGACATATTTATATTCAAATACTTACAAGCATCGAACCAAACATCAATCATATTCAATATTATAGGGTTGTCTGTATTTTTCTTCAGATATTTACGGTCTGCTGAATACAAATACAGGTGCAATGGTAAGCTTGGTTTAACAGAGCAGGCTTCCAGATCAATCCAAGCTGGGGGACTTCCAGATGAGAAGTAAAACATAATCGACCTTAATTGTGCTGCCCAGTAATACCATTGGATATTTGGACATTTCAGGCCTCCTCGATCATATGATAGATAAAGTAAAGATAGACGTAATCTAGGACGTCTATTTTGCCAAATAAAGTTGGTAAACAGTTTCTTGATTTTCGTGAACAAAGATGAAGGAGGGGGTAGGGGGATATTCTGGAACAAATAAAGAAATTTGGGAAGTATATTCATCTTTAGGATATTAATCCTGCCGATCATTGAAATAGGTAAGGATGTCCAATGCTCTATCGAAGCAATACTAGCGTCCAGGATGGGCTCATAATTTGACTGAGCAATCTTATTCACCTCAGGGACAATTTTTATTCCCAGATATGTAAATGTGTCTGTTGGGTTGAAGGTAGAAGCATAAACAAGACCATTCTTCCTCTCTGTTTCATTCAGTAACATTATAGATGATTTGGAGTAATTAACTTTATAACCAGATATTTTCCCAAATGATTCAATAAGGCTTAGGAGCGCTGGGATAGATCTATGCAGATTTTTAAGCATTAATATCACATCATCGGCGAAGAGTGCTACCCTGTGCTCCAGATGTCCCTCTCGAATTCCATAAATATCGCTGTGTCCTCACCGCTATAGCAAATGGTTCTATCGCTAGGATAAAAAGTAAAGGCGATAAAGGGCTCCCTTGAGGGCAACTTCTACAAATGTTAAAAGGTTTAGAAACCTTACTATTCGTCAAAACTTCTGCAGTAAGCCCTGTACAAAGCAATCTTACCCATTTGATAAATGTATCCCCAAGGCCAAATCGTGTTAACGCCTCAAACAGATAAGGCCATTCAACACGGTCGAAGGCCTTCTCTGCATCAAGTGAAAGTAAGGCCATGTCAGGCGCCTCCCTCTGACTGTATAAAATATTGAGCACTCGTCTAACGTTATGAAAACCCTGTCTCCCTTGAATGAATCCGTTCTGGTCTTCTCCCACTACTCTAGGTAGAAGATCCTCCAATCTTCTTGCAAGAATTTTACAGAGTATTTTTGTATCAGAATTTAGGAGACTAATTGGACGCATATTTTCACATTTTGTATTTGGTTTCCCCGGTTTTGGGAGTAAAGTGATTAGGGCGCCCCTCATAGATGTAGGGAGAAGACCATTCTCAAAGGATTCCTGAAACATCTCCAAGAGGGGTGGTATTAATTTGGTTTGAAATTTTTTATAAATGTCTATAGGGATGCCATCTGGACCCGCTGATTTTCCAGCCTGCATACACCCAATTGCTTCTGCAATTTCAAATGCAGTTACATCTTGATCTAATACTCTTACTTTCCTCTTCCGAAATTTTAGGAATATTAAGATTGTCTAGGAATTGTGTTTGCGTGTCCAGATTAGGAGTGCACTCAGAGCTGTATAATTTCCTGTAGAAGTCTCTAAAGGCTTCATTAATCTCTGTCGGGTCCACTATAGTTCTACCACTTGGGACTTCAATACAATTAATAGACCTTTCTGTTTGTTGTTGTTTAATGCGCCATGCTAGAAGTTTTCCGGGCTTTTCCCCCTGATCATAGTAGGACTGTTTGAGTCTCATTAAATCAGCAGCCGCTTTATTAGCTGCCAGTTCATTGTACTGTGCTCTAAGCAGTAGCAGTCTTGTATGAACATCTGTAGGTATATTTCTATTATTATATATTTCTGTTTCCAGTTTTTTAATTTCCTCGTCTAATGTCTTCATTTCAAGTCGTGTAGCCTTTTTCTTGGAACTAGTGAAGGAAATGATTTGGCCCCTGATAAAGGCTTTGAAAGCCTCCCACCTTGTGCTAGCAGAAGTCTGGGACTTGTTACATTCAAAATACGGGTCAATCTGCTTATCTAAGAAATCTATGAATGTAGGATCCGCAAGCCACCCGGGTTGAAAACGCCATCTCGGGGGGTCGCACACTAAGTTATTATCTTCATAGGTCAAGGATACTGCAGCGTGGTCAGACAGAACTATACTACTGTAATGACATTCGTCTATTTTGGAGGCAAGTAGCGCTGAAACCAAAAAGTAGTCTATGCGTGAGTGAGTTCTATGAGTACCGGAATAGCAGGAATATTCTACTGCGTTCGGTTTACCATGCCTCCAAACATCAAATAAATTTAATTCCTTCATAAAATGGTGTATCGTCTTTCTGGACTTACTGTGGGTATCATCTAAACCAGTTGACCTGTCTTTTGAAGGATCTAACATACAGTTAAAGTCGCCAGCTATTATGTATTTCCCAGGATGATTTGAAGCAGTCAAAAACAGACTATTATAGAATTTAGAGTCATCTTCATTGGGGCCGTAAACATTTATCAAAGTTAAGGTTTCAGATAATAACCTACCCTGGACTACAATATACCTCCCTGCAGGGTCCTTAACTACATGCTGTACCCGTAATGGAACCGATGTATGAATTAGTATCATAACCCCTCTAGCATGAGTGGTGTAAGGACCAGACAACACTTGACCCTGCCATCGTCTTGCTATTTTGGGAACGTCCTCATCCACCATGTGTGTTTCTTGTAAAAAAACGATTTTTGATTTCAAGGATTTTATCCTGCTCATTACCTGCTTCACCTTTGTGAGTTTGATCAAACCCCTACAATTCCACGAAGTAAATTTTACCTTCCAACTCTCTGACATTGATTCCGGTATGTTATATTAGGAACCGTAGTGAAGAAGTACTTTGACAAACCACACCCACTGATGAAAGAATAAATAATAAAATGAAACCACAAAAACCCACCCTCAACCCCATACGAACCTAAAGTCCATGAACTCTGCACATCCCCTCCCATCCCACGTTTAACTACCGCTAAAACGAGTTTCTCTAACTTTTCTTTTCTTCTCGCTCTAGCTCGCTATCTTACTTTTTCTAAATACTAATCACACATAACATCATTAATGAACTGTTCAACGCCAACAACATGTAGGCATATATAAAATTAACCAACCGAGCACATACACAAACCTGGAACCCGTGCATGCAGACTGGAAGACGAGGAGAGGGAAAAGTCTGTAGCCTGGTCACAAGAGTCCGCGATGCATTGGGCCTTCCGTCCTCCGACAGGCGCATAAACCGATGCTGACTCTCTCTGTCCCTTAGGCCTAGGCCTACTGGGATGTGCCCATGTCATTTCGGCTGGTGCTTGGACATTGTCTCTCATTCAGGGTTAAGTGCATTCCACAAAAGCTGAATAGTCCAGCTATAAACCAGACTCCGTCCTGTCCAGGTAGAAAAATAAAGCCTAAACAAAAACAAAATGGCGACAGCCCGAACACGTAGCTACATCTTTCGTGTAAATGGAAATAAAATAAAATAAAGTGGGCTTAATAGCCTACTGCATCAGTCCTTATCCGAGGGATTGAATAAACCGCTCCACTTCTGCCGGGGTTTGAAAGGTGTGGGGTCTCTCGTCGTGTGTTACCAGGAGCCGGGCTGGAAAGAGGATTCTGTGCTTGTGGATCCCCTGGTCTCTCAGCTTCTTCCGGACCTGGTCGTAGTCGCGCCGCATCTTGTGCACCCCAGCAGAGAGGTCGATGTGAAAACGGACCGGCGTGTTCTTGTAAAGGACCTGTCCCTTGGTTTTGGCTGCCTTTAGTACTCGCTCCCTGTCCTTAAAGTTCATGAACCTCATGATCAATGTCCTTGGACGACCCGTGCGACAGTCTACCGGAGCGCCGGTTCTATGAGCCCGCTCCACCACCAAGCCCTCCCGCGGATCCATGTTCAGAGCCTCCGGCAACCACTTCTCCAGATATGCAGGTGCATCCTGGCCCTCTTCTTTCTCCTGTAGGCCCACCAACCTTACGTTATGTCACCGACTCCTGCATTCCAAGTCCTCCACTTTGTCAGTAAGGCTTTTGACGGTGCTCTCCAGCGTGCTAACTCGGGGTGTTAGCTTCTTAACGTCGTCCTCCACCTTGTCAGTAAGGCTTGTGACGGTGCTTTCCAGCGTGCTAACTCGGGGTGTTAGCTTCTTAACGTCGTCCTCCACCTTGTCAGTAAGGCTTGTGACGGTGCTTTCCAGCGTGCTAACTCGGGGTGTTAGCTTCTTAACGTCGTCCTCCACCTTGTCAGTAAGGCTTGTGACGGTGCTCTCCAGCGTGCTAAGTCGGGGTGTTAGCTTCTTAACGTCGTCCTCCACCTTGTCAGTCAGGCTTGTGACGGTGCTTTCCAGCGTGCTAACTCGGGGTGTTAGCTTCTTAACGTCGTCCTCCACCTTGTCAGTAAGGCTTGTGACGGTGCTCTCCAGCGTGCTAACTCGGGGTGTTAGCTTCTTAACGTCGTCCTCCACCTTGTCAGTCAGGCTTGTGACGGTGTTTTCCAGCGTGCTAACTCGGGGTGTTAGCTTCTTAACGTCGTCCTCCACCTTGTCAGTAAGGCTTTTGACGGTGCTCTCCAGCGTGCTAACTCGGGGTGTTAGCTTCTTAACGTCGTCCTCCACCTTTTCAGTCAGGCTTGTGACGGTGTTTTCCAGCGTGCTAACTCGGGGTGTTCGCTTCTTAACGTCGTCCTCCACCTTGTCAGTCAGGCTTGTGACGGTGTTTTCCAGCGTGCTAACTCGGGGTGTTAGCTTCTTAACGTCGTCCTCCACCTTGTCAGTCAGACTTGTGACGGTGCTTTCCAGCGTGCTAACTCGGGGTGTTAGCTTCTTAACGTCGTCCTCCACCTTGTCAGTAAGGCTTTTGACGGTGCTCTCCAGCGTGCTAACTCGGGGTGTTAGCTTCTTAACGTCGTCCTCCACCTTGTCAGTAAGGCTTTTGACGGTGCTTTCCAGCGTGCTAACTCGGGGTGTTAGCTTCTTAACGTCGTCCTCCACCTTGTCAGTAAGGCTTTTGACGGTGCTCTCCAGCGTGCTAACTCGGGGTGTTAGCTTCTTAACGTCGTCCTCCACCTTGTCAGTAAGGCTTTTGACGGTGCTTTCCAGCGTGCTAACTCGGGGTGTTAGCTTCTTAACGTCGTCCTCCACCTTGTCAGTCAGACTTGTGACGGTGCTTTCCAGCGTGCTAACTCGGGGTGTTAGCTTCTTAACTTCGTCCTCCACCTTGTCAGTCAGGCTTGTGACGGTGTTTTCCAGCGTGCTAACTCGGGGTGTTAGCTTCTTAACGTCGTCCTCCACCTTGTCAGTCAGGCTTGTGACGGTGTTTTCCAGCGTGCTAACTCGGGGTGTTAGCTTCTTAACGTCGTCCTCCACCTTGTCAGTCAGGCTTGTGACAGTGTTTTCCAGCGTGCTAACTCGGGGTGTTAGCTTCTTAACGTCGTCCGCCATGCCCCTAAAGATGTCTATGACATCATTGTGGTTTATTGGAATATCCTTCTGCATGGCCAACAGAAGCAGCTCAGACAATCTCTCCTCTTTGCGAAGGCTGCGAAGTTTGGTTTTCACCAGCTCCAGTTTTGAGAAGGAAAGTTCCACAGCTGCTGTTAACACCAGAAGTGTGCCATTTGTCTGCAGCAGCTCAGTCATGTTGGGGAAAACTAGATTTGCATTGTTTTCCTTGACCACTGAAAGAATAGATGACACACTGACTGGTGGTGGGTACAAGTATGAAGCATGGAAGACCTTCAGTTCTGTCTGAAATTTCTCTTCCTCTTCAATGTTATAGAACTGGCACAATTTCTTCACAGCTTGGAATGCTGCTGTCGGGCTGGTTGCTGTTTTCCAGTTCTCTGGGACTGTCAGGCAATGGAAGGCATTCCAGATTTCCCATTTGGAATTGTCTCCTCCTTTAAAGCATCTCTGAAGCTCTTGTGTCATTGTGTCCACAAAAACATAATACACTTTACCGCGGTAGTACTCCTGCAATGTTGGGAAAGCATGGTCAGTCGTTGCTGATGTGGCAGCAAACTTGAACTTCTCTGGCACTTTCCTCCTCCTAGCTTGTTGAGGGACCTCAGATGGAGGGTCCAGGCCCACTGATGCAGCCTTCTCTGTAGCCTGTTTGTAATGTTCTCAAACTCATCTTCTGTTCTGCTTTGGACCCGCCTCTGTAAAACTCCACTGATCGGGGTGCTTCCTCTTCTGCATTTCAATAAATGCAGAGTGTTGTTTTGATGAGTTGGCCATAAAAGTGTAAAGTCTTTCAACTAGATTGAAAAAGTGGACAAAATAGATGTTTGACTTTGCACTTTCTACCAACACCAGATTAAGGCAGTGTGCCTGACAGTGCACATACAAGGCCTTTGGATTTTGCCTTAGGATTCTGAACTGCAGTCCCTTATAGTGCCCACTCATGTTTGCAGCCCCATCATAACCTTGACCCCAGATGTTTTCTATTTTCAGGTCATTTTCTTCCAGTAGAGCCATCACAAGATTTTCAAGAGCATCTCCCCTTGTTGAATGCACATTGCACACCTGAATGAATCACTCCTTTATTTTCATGTTGTGTACATATCTGACAACAAAGGAAACCTGCTCAGTTTGGGACACCTCTGTTGTTTCATCCATAAGTATCGAAAAGATTTTGCTCTCTTGAAGTTCTCCTTTGATGACACGTTTTACTGATATGGCCGAAGCTTTGATTAAGTCATTCTGGGATCTGTTCAAGAGGAGCAAGACAAAAGGTCTTCTTTGGGTTCCCTGCTTCTCTTTTATGGCATCAAGGTGTAATTTGATTACACTGTCACACTTGCTGAGCAACTCCACTAACTCTAAGAAATTCCCTTGATTTTGGCTTGATGAGGTCTCATCGACTCCCCTGAAAGACATGCCCTGTCTTGCCAGGGAAAGAGTAATGGCAATCAAACGAGACAACATTTCTCTGTTCCTCTCCCTCTCTTTTTCTTCTGCAGCCTGCGACTCACAGTCACTCACTTCAAAAGCTGAAATGAAGTGATTTCTTTTTTTTGCATGAGTTCCATCTCACCATACCACACACGTGAGTCTCTGAGGCACTGTGCTCTTTGATTCTTTCTAAAGCCTTCCTCCAGCGATTTAACCCTTCGGTTTTCCAGTGTTTGGGACTCTTGGACTTTTCATCATTTAAAAAAAGACGGCAGCTGAAACAAAAATGGCGTCAGAGCTAGGAGAATATTCTAGCCATGGGTTATTCTCATACCACTTTTCCTGAAATGGCCGTCCCTCTACATCCTTTGGAAATGAGAGTACTGGTTGGCAGGGTCCAATATTATCACACATTTGGATAAAGGCCTCATTTTACTTTATGTTGAATTGTAGGACGTGGATCTTCCTGTTCCAGGTAGGAGTGTGTGTGTGTGTGTGTGTGATGGTCTGTCCAGCCTGTCCAGGGTGTCTCCCCACCTGCCGCGCAGTGGCTGCTGGGATAGGCTCCAGCATCCTGAGAGCAGGGTAAGCGGTTCAGATAATGGGTGGACAATGACGTATCATGAGGCGTGTAAAATAATTTCCAAAAAATGTAAAACTTGTTGATGATATTTAGAAAGTTGAAGAGGTAATTTGCTTACACCGAAATCACATTTTCAAACAAATTCTTTACCAGCCATCTCAGCAAAACCCGACTTGACTTATCTGGACGAGCCAGCGGTCCGCTGGTTCTTACGTCATATTGATGCGCCACACATTTTCGGATTTGGTCTTACGTCATACAAATGCGCCTAACGGGTTATGGCTGCGGGCATGACTCTTGCTGTGCGTCTGGCGTTGTAGAAGTGGGCTTGAGTGAAGAAGCGGCGTCTGGTTTTAGCAACAAGTGGTCTGGAGACCATCGCGAGATGTTTCCCGTGGCGGGGTTCCTCCGCATGAATCAGGTAGTTTACCGAAGAACTTCCGGCCGCCGCCGGCAGTTACTTAACCGCTTCTGCTGAAGGCGCTATGTCCTGCTACCGACACGCAGGTCCCGCTACCGACACGACCGTCCCGCTACCGACACGACCGTCCTGCTACAGACACGACCGTCCTGCTACAGACACGACCGTCCCGCTACCGACACGACCGTCCTCCCACCGACACGACCGTCCTGCTACCGACACGACCGTCCTGCTACCGACACGACCGTCCTCCCACCGACACGACCGTCCTGCTACCGACACGACCGTCCTGCTACCGACACGACCGTCCTCCCACCGACACGACCGTCCCGCTACCGACACGACCGTCCCGCTACCGACACGACCGTCCTCCCACCGACACGACCGTCCCGCTACCGACACGACCGTCCCGCTACCGACACGACCGTCCTCCCACCGACACGACCGTCCCGCTACCGACACGACCGTCCCGCTACCGACACGACCGTCCCGCTACAGACACGACCGTCCCGCTACCGACACGACCGTCCTCCCACCGACACGACCGTCCTGCTACCGACACGACCGTCCTGCTACCGTCCCGCTACCGACACGACCGTCCCGCTACCGACACGACCGTCCTGCTACCGACACGACCGTCCTCCCACCGACACGACCGTCCCGCTACCGACACGACCGTCCCGCTACCGACACGACCGTCCCGCTACAGACACGACCGTCCCGCTACCGACACGACCGTCCTCCCACCGACACGACCGTCCCGCTACCGACACGACCGTCCTGCTACCGACACGACCGTCCTGCTACCGTCCCGCTACCGACACGACCGTCCTGCTACAGACACGACCGTCCTGCTACCGTCCCGCTACCGACACGACCGTCCTCCCACCGACACGACCGTCCTGCTACCGACACGACCGTCCCGCTACCGACACGACCGTCCTCCCACCGACACGACCGTCCCGCTACCGACACGACCGTCCTGCTACCGACACGACCGTCCTGCTACCGACACGACCGTCCTCCCACCGACACGACCGTCCCGCTACCGACACGACCGTCCTCCCACCGACACGACCGTCCTGCTACCGACACGACCGTCCTCCCACCGACACGACCGTCCTCCCACCGACACGACCGTCCTCCCACCGACACGACCGTCCTGCTACCGACACGACCGTCCTGCTACCGACACGCAGGTCCCGCTACCGACACGCAGGTCCCGCTACCGACACGACCGTCCTGCTACCGACACGCAGGTCCCGCTACCGACACGACCGTCCTGCTACCGACACGCAGGTCCCGCTACCGACACGAACGTCCTGCTACAGACACGACCGTCCTCCCACCGACACGACCGTCCCGCTACAGACACGACCGTCCTGCTACAGACACGACCGTCCTGCTACAGACACGACCGTCCTGCTACCGACACGACCGTCCTGCTACCGACACGACCGTCCCGCTACCGACACGACCGTCCTCCCACCGACACGACCGTCCTGCTACAGACACGACCGTCCTCCCACCGACACGACCGTCCTCCCACCGACACGACCGTCCTCCCACCGACACGACCGTCCTGCTACAGACACGACCGTCCTCCCACCGACACGACCGTCCTCCCACCGACACGACCGTCCTCCCACCGACACGACCGTCCTCCCACCGACACGACCGTCCTGCTACCGACACGACCGTCCTCCCACCGACACGACCGTCCTGCTACAGACACGACCGTCCTCCCACCGACACGACCGTCCTCCCACCGACACGACCGTCCTCCCACCGACACGACCGTCCTGCTACCGACACGACCGTCCTCCCACCGACACGACCGTCCTCCCACCGACACGACCGTCCTGCTACAGACACGACCGTCCTCCCACCGACACGACCGTCCTCCCACCGACACGACCGTCCTCCCACCGACACGACCGTCCTCCCACCGACACGACCGTCCTCCCACCGACACGACCGTCCTGCTACCGACACGACCGTCCTCCCACCGACACGACCGTCCTCCCACCGACACGACCGTCCTCCCACCGACACGACCGTCCTGCTACCGACACGACCGTCCTGCTACCGACACGACCATCCTCCCACCGACACGACCGTCCTGCTACCGACACGACCGTCCTCCCACCGACACGACCGTCCTCCCACCGACACGACCGTCCTCCCACCGACACGACCGTCCTCCCACCGACACGACCGTCCTCCCACCGACACGACCGTCCTGCTACAGACACGACCGTCCTGCTACCGACACGACCGTCCTCCCACCGACACGACCGTCCTGCTACCGACACGACCGTCCTCCCACCGACACGACCGTCCTGCTACAGACACGACCGTCCTCCCACCGACACGACCGTCCTCCCACCGACACGACCGTCCTCCCACCGACACGACCGTCCTGCTACCGACACGACCGTCCTCCCACCGACACGACCGTCCTGCTACCGACACGACCGTCCTCCCACCGACACGACCGTCCTCCCACCGACACGACCGTCCT
This sequence comes from Lampris incognitus, assembly GCF_029633865.1. Lineage (NCBI taxonomy): Eukaryota > Metazoa > Chordata > Actinopteri > Lampriformes > Lampridae > Lampris > Lampris incognitus. The sequence goes on along the minus strand of NC_079214.1, from coordinate 3,169,892 downwards.
GCTACCGACACGACCGTCCTCCCACCGACACGACCGTCCTGCTACAGACACGACCGTCCTCCCACCGACACGACCGTCCTCCCACCGACACGACCGTCCTGCTACAGACACGACCGTCCTCCCACCGACACGACCGTCCTGCTACCGACACGACCGTCCTCCCACCGACACGACCGTCCTCCCACCGACACGACCGTCCTGCTACAGACACGACCGTCCTCCCACCGACACGACCGTCCTCCCACCGACACGACCGTCCTCCCACCGACACGACCGTCCTCCCACCGACACGACCGTCCTCCCACCGACACGACCGTCCTGCTACCGACACGACCGTCCTCCCACCGACACGACCGTCCTCCCACCGACACGACCGTCCTCCCACCGACACGACCGTCCTCCCACCGACACGACCGTCCTGCTACCGACACGACCATCCTCCCACCGACACGACCGTCCTGCTACCGACACGACCGTCCTCCCACCGACACGACCGTCCTCCCACCGACACGACCGTCCTCCCACCGACACGACCGTCCTCCCACCGACACGACCGTCCTCCCACCGACACGACCGTCCTGCTACCGACACGACCGTCCTCCCACCGACACGACCGTCCTCCCACCGACACGACCGTCCTGCTACAGACACGACCGTCCTCCCACCGACACGACCGTCCTGCTACCGACACGACCGTCCTCCCACCGACACGACCGTCCTGCTACCGACACGACCGTCCTCCCACCGACACGACCGTCCTCCCACCGACACGACCGTCCTCCCACCGACACGACCGTCCTCCCACCGACACGACCGTCCTGCTACAGACACGACCGTCCTGCTACCGACACGACCGTCCTCCCACCGACACGACCGTCCTGCTACAGACACGACCGTCCTCCCACCGACACGACCGTCCTCCCACCGACACGACCGTCCTCCCACCGACACGACCGTCCTGCTACAGACACGACCGTCCTCCCACCGACACGACCGTCCTCCCACCGACACGACCGTCCTCCCACCGACACGACCGTCCTGCTACAGACACGACCGTCCTCCCACCGACACGACCGTCCTGCTACCGACACGACCGTCCTCCCACCGACACGACCGTCCTGCTACAGACACGACCGTCCTGCTACCGACACGACCGTCCTGCTACAGACACGACCGTCCTGCTACCGACACGACCGTCCTCCCACCGACACGACCGTCCTCCCACCGACACGACCGTCCTCCCACCGACACGACCGTCCTGCTACAGACACGACCGTCCTCCCACCGACACGACCGTCCTCCCACCGACACGACCGTCCTGCTACAGACACGACCGTCCTCCCACCGACACGACCGTCCTCCCACCGACACGACCGTCCTCCCACCGACACGACCGTCCTCCCACCGACACGACCGTCCTCCCACCGACACGACCGTCCTCCCACCGACACGACCGTCCTCCCACCGACACGACCGTCCTGCTACAGACACGACCGTCCTCCCACCGACACGACCGTCCTCCCACCGACACGACCGTCCTCCCACCGACACGACCGTCCTGCTACAGACACGACCGTCCTCCCACCGACACGACCGTCCTCCCACCGACACGACCGTCCTCCCACCGACACGACCGTCCTGCTACAGACACGACCGTCCTCCCACCGACACGACCGTCCTCCCACCGACACGACCGTCCTCCCACCGACACGACCGTCCTGCTACCGACACGACCGTCCTCCCACCGACACGACCGTCCTCCCACCGACACGACCGTCCTCCCACCGACACGACCGTCCTGCTACAGACACGACCGTCCTGCTACAGACACGACCGTCCTCCCACCGACACGACCGTCCTCCCACCGACACGACCGTCCTGCTACCGACACGACCGTCCTCCCACCGACACGACCGTCCTCCCACCGACACGACCGTCCTCCCACCGACACGACCGTCCTCCCACCGACACGACCGTCCTGCTACAGACACGACCGTCCTCCCACCGACACGACCGTCCTGCTACCGACACGACCGTCCTCCCACCGACACGACCGTCCTCCCACCGACACGACCGTCCTCCCACCGACACGACCGTCCTGCTACAGACACGACCGTCCTGCTACAGACACGACCGTCCTGCTACCGACACGACCGTCCTCCCACCGACACGACCGTCCTGCTACAGACACGACCGTCCTGCTAAAGACACGACCGTCCTCCCACCGACACGACCGTCCTCCCACCGACACGACCGTCCTCCCACCGACACGACCGTCCTGCTATAGACACGACCGTCCTCCCACCGACACGACCGTCCTGCTACCGACACGACCGTCCTCCCACCGACACGACCGTCCCGCTACCGACACGACCGTCCTCCCACCGACACGACCGTCCTCCCACCGACACGACCGTCCTCCCACCGACACGACCGTCCTACTACCGACACGACCGTCCTCCCACCGACACGACCGTCCTGCTACCGACACGACCGTCCTCCCACCGACACGACCGTCCCGCTACCGACACGACCGTCCTCCCACCGACACGACCGTCCTCCCACCGACACGACCGTCCTCCCACCGACACGACCGTCCTCCCACCGACACGACCGTCCTGCTACCGACACGACCGTCCTCCCACCGACACGACCGTCCTCCCACCGACACGACCGTCCTCCCACCGACACGACCGTCCCGCTACAGACACGACCGTCCTCCCACCGACACGACCGTCCTCCCACCGACACGACCGTCCTCCCACCGACACGACCGTCCTGCTACAGACACGACCGTCCTCCCACCGACACGACCGTCCTGCTACCGACACGACCGTCTTCCCACCGACACGACCGTCCTCCCACCGACACGACCGTCCTGCTACCGACACGACCGTCCTCCCACCGACACGACCGTCCTCCCACCGACACGACCGTCCTCCCACCGACACGACCGTCCTGCTACAGACACGACCGTCCTCCCACCGACACGACCGTCCTCCCACCGACACGACCGTCCTGCTACAGACACGACCGTCCTCCCACCGACACGACCGTCCTGCTACAGACACGACCGTCCTCCCACCGACACGACCGTCCTGCTACAGACACGACCGTCCTCCCACCGACACGACCGTCCTGCTACAGACACGACCGTCCTGCTACCGACACGACCGTCCTCCCACCGACACGACCGTCCTGCTACAGACACGACCGTCCTGCTACAGACATGACCGTCCTGCTACAGACATGACCGTCCTGCTACAGACACGACCGTCCTGCTACAGACACGACCGTCCTGCTACCGACACGACCGTCCTCCCACCGACACGACCGTCCTGCTACAGACACGACCGTCCTGCTACAGACACGACCGTCCTGCTACCGACACGACCGTCCTCCCACCGACACGACCGTCCTGCTACAGACACGACCGTCCTCCCACCGACACGACCGTCCTCCCACCGACACGACCGTCCTCCCACCGACACGACCGTCCTGCTACAGACACGACCGTCCTGCTACAGACACGACCGTCCTGCTACCGACACGACCGTCCTCCCACCGACACGACCGTCCTCCCACCGACACGACCGTCCTCCCACCGACACGACCGTCCTGCTACAGACACGACCGTCCTGCTACAGACACGACCGTCCTGCTACCGACACGACCGTCCTCCCACCGACACGACCGTCCTGCTACAGACACGACCGTCCTGCTACAGACACGACCGTCCTGCTACAGACACGACCGTCCTGCTACAGACACGACCGTCCTGCTACCGACACGACCGTCCTCCCACCGACACGACCGTCCTGCTACAGACACGACCGTCCTGCTACACACACGACCGTCCTGCTACCGACATGACCGTCCTGCTACAGACACGACCGTCCTGCTACCGTCCTGCTACAGACACGACCGTCCTGCTACCGACACGACCGTCCTGCTACCGACATGACCGTCTCTCTTGCTCTGTCTTTCCCTCGCAGGGGGTCGCCGTGCGGCTTCTCAGAGGCTTGTCTTCTCAGACGGACGGAGAGATCCGCATCGCACAAGTCCTCAAGCAGAAGTTTCCCTCTGCGTCGTCCCTCAGAGTGGTGGATATATCAGGTAGGTGGCGCGGTGCCCGGGCTGCGTGCTCTCCCCCGGCTGCTCACAGAGACAGGCAGGCCTGTGTGGCAGTAGAGTGCAGGTCGGTCCGTCAACCCTGAGCACTTCCTGGTCTTGTCAAGTCCTGTGTGTGTTCGTGGCTCTGGTGCTGCATGCTGAACGCATGCAGGACATCATCCATGAGATGTGCGACACCAACATCACCCTTCAGCTCCGGACCATCAGCCAGACCACATCATCAGCAGGCTGAAGCCCACACATCAGCTCCGGACCATCAGCCAGACCACATCATCAGCAGGCTGAAGCCCACACAGCAGCTCCGGACCATCAGCCAGACCTCATCATCAGCAGGCTGAAGCCCACACAGCAGCTCCGGACCATCAGCCAGACCACATCATCAGCAGGCTGAAGCCCACACAGCAGCTCCGGACCATCAGCCAGACCACATCATCAGCAGGCTGAAGCCCACACAGCAGCTCCGGACCATCAGCCAGACCACATCATCAGCAGGCTGAAGCCCACACAGCAGCTCCGGACCATCAGCCAGACCACATCATCAGCAGGCTGAAGCCCACACAGCCATGCCGTGACCGCCTTCCTCCAGCTTTATTCTCTTGTGTTGCTCAAAGTATTGTCTATGATATTACTGTACTTACCAAAGTGTGTGTGTGTGTGTGTGTGTGTGTGTGTGTGTGTGTGTGTGTGTGTGTGTGTGTGTGTGTGTGTGTGTGTGTGTGTCTGTGAGAGTGTGTGAACCCTGTGATGGCCTGGCGGCCTGCCAAGGGTGTCTCCCCGCCTGCTGCCCAGTGGCTGCTGGGATAGGCTCCAGCATCCCCGCCACCCTGAGAGCAGGATAAGCGGTTTGGATGATGGATGGATGGATGATGGATGGATGGATGATGGATGGATGAGTATTATTGTTCATGTTGCTGTCTTGTATCGTGTGGTTTTTTAGTATTATGCTACCTTCTGTCGATGGTCTGCAGATGGAAATGGGCTTGTAGTTAATTGCTGCAGGTTTATTAATGGTCCATCCTCCCTGTTCAGTACACAGGCATGTAGAAGAGCAGCAGGCCTCTGGCTGGTAGATGCCGTGTGTTCTCCTGTGCATCTGAATGTGGCTTTGAGCCAGGAAGCATTTTCTCTTTACAAACGCCACCAGCCAGTCTGACGCAGCATTTCAGAACATGGGATTTGAACATTTCAAATTCCAAACGTAATGCCTATCCTGAGATGGTATGTCAACATAAAACCTTCTTCTTCTTTTTGTTCTTACAATTGTTTGCTGTCACACACAGAAATGATTTCATTGGGCCCCTTCAGCAAAGCCTAACTGGATGCTTACTTAAGAACAAAACTTTTCCTCCCCTCTGGAACGTAGGCTTGCCCACAGTGTTTAACAGTCTTTGTGGTCTTTGTGGAGGCGTCCATTCTCAAATGCACTTCTGGTAACCCAGACCCTGCGTCCTGCCCGTGCAGCCCGTCAGCCTTGAGACTGCTGCTCAAAGGTTTGTGGCGACTCGGCGGTTTCATGTCCATGACTCTGATGACCTGTCTGTTGGCTTCTCGTCTGTATTCAGGTGGTTGCGGTGCCATGTACGAGATCCACATAGAGTCTGACGAGTTCGAGGGGAAAAGGACTGTTCAGCAGCACCAGCTGGTTAACCAGGTAAGCCCACTTCACGTCCAGGTTTACTGTCTGCGTCACTTGGGGACCCGCGGAGCAAGTTGGACTCTGGGCACACCGCCGCGCCGCGTTCAGCGGCCTTTATGTGTCGAGCTAAAACCTTCCACTACTTGACTTTCATGTCAAGTCCAGTTTGGCAAAAGAAAAGGTTGACAAGCAGCTGTGGTGATGTCAGCAGTCTCTGTAGTGTACGGCAGACAGAACACAGTGTGTGTGTGTGTTGTAATTCTTCAGCCTTGCTGTAATAAGTCCTCACGCTGTGTGTCTGGACGAGTGGGATCAACACCATGCTGCTGAGTAAACTATTGCTCCGTGTTCTTCTTCATGGGGTGTCGTGTGCAGCTTGTATGTGTAGTTTTCTCGATGTTGATTTACCGTTTCCCCCATTTCTTCAGTAAGCCTTAAGTAGGGATGCTTACCGAGGCCCGATATTTAACCGGCACCGGTGCTAAATGATTAAAGACCGTAGTATCGATGAGCGCCGACGGTAGCGGTCCTGCCATCGGTACTGCAGAAATGAAGACAATACATGTCCTGTTTATTTAGGCTACGTAAATGTTGTCGTTCACCTTGTCTCTCACCAACTCCGTTTCTATTTGGCAACAAGGTTAAGACATTTCTCTTGGACGCATTTCACTTGTCCCAATCCAGTAGAGACTTTTCTCTCACAGCCTGTCGTATGTGTCAGCCAAGGGGCGGGGGGGGGGGGGGGTGCAGCTCTCTGTCTGCCTCTCTCTCTGTCTTTCTGCCGGTGTCTCTCTCTCGCTGTCTCTCTCTCTGTCTTTCTGCTGCTGTGTCTCTCTCTCTCTCTGTCTTTCTGCCACTGTCTCTCTCTCACTCTCTCTGTCTTTCTGCCACTGTCTCTCTCTCACTCTGTCTGTCTTTCTGCCACTGTCTCTCTCTCACTCTCTCTCTGTCTTTCTGCCACTGTCTCTCTCTCACTCTCTCTCTGTCTTTCTGCCACTGTCTCTCTCTCACTCTCTCTCTGTCTTTCTGCCACTGTCTCTCTCTCACTCTCTCTCTGTCTTTCTGCTGCTGTCTCTCTCTCACTCTCTCTCTGTCTTTCTGCCACTGTCTCTCTCTCACTCTCTCTCTGTCTTTCTGCTGCTGTCTCTCTCTCACTCTCTCTCTGTCTTTCTGCCACTGTCTCTCTCTCACTCTCTCTCTGTCTTTCTGCCGGTGTCTCTCTCTCGCTGTCTCTCTCTCTGTCTTTCTGCTGCTGTGTCTCTCTCTCTCTCTGTCTTTCTGCCACTGTCTCTCTCTCACTCTCTCTCTGTCTTTCTGCCACTGTCTCTCTCTCACTCTCTCTCTGTCTTTCTGCCACTGTCTCTCTCTCACTCTCTCTCTGTCTTTCTGCTGCTGTCTCTCTCTCACTCTCTCTCTGTCTTTCTGCCACTGTCTCTCTCTCACTCTCTCTCTGTCTTTCTGCTGCTGTCTCTCTCTCACTCTCTCTCTGTCTTTCTGCCACTGTCTCTCTCTCACTCTCTCTCTGTCTTTCTGCTGCTGTCTCTCTCTCACTCTCTCTCTGTCTTTCTGCCGCTGTCTCTCTCTCACTCTCTCTCTGTCTTTCTGCCACTGTCTCTCTCTCACTCTCTCTCTGTCTTTCTGCCACTGTCTCTCTCTCACTCTCTCTCTGTCTTTCTGCCACTGTCTCTCTCTCACTCTCTCTCTGTCTTTCTGCTGCTGTCTCTCTGCTCTCGCTCTCTCTCTGTCTTTCTGCTGCTGTCTCTCTCTCTCTCTCTCTCTCTCTCTCTCTCTCTCTCTCTTTCTCTCTCTCTCTCTCTGTCTTTCTGCTGCTGTCTCTTGCTCTCTCTCTCTCTCTCTCTCTGTCTTTCTGCCACTCTCTCTCTCTCTCTCTCTCTCTCTCTCTCTCTCTCTCTCTCTCTCTCTCTCTCTCTGTCTTTCTGCCGCTGTCTCTCTCTCTGTCTTTCTGCCACTGTCTCTCTCTCTCTCTGTCTTTCTGCTGCTTTCTCTCGCTCTGTCTTTCTGCCACTGTCTCTCTCTCTCTCTGTCTTTCTGCCACTGTCTCTCTCTCTCTCTCTGTCTTTCTGCTGCTGTCTCTCTGCTCTCTCTCTCGCTGCCACTGTCTCTCTCCCTCTCTCTCTCTGTCTTTCTGCCGCTGTCTCAATTCAATTCAATATGTGCTTTATTGGCATGACATACGTTTGTGTACATATTGCCAAAGCATGTAAAACAACAACAACACAACACAACAATGATTATAATAATAACAGCAACAACAACAATGATTATAATAATAACAGCAACACAACAATGATTATAATAATAACAGCAACAACAACAATGATTATAATAATAACGTCAACAACAACAATGATTATGATATGAAATAACAATAGTAGCAATAGGTGCCGTCATCCACTGTCTCTCAGGTTGTGGCAAGATAATATAAATTTTGCTGCAATGCTCCCAGGACCACCCGCAGCTTACCTGCGTCCTCCATGTCCTGCTACTCTAGAGTCACATGTTCCAGTTCCTGGACAAAAGCCCGGCGCTGTTTTTCAAATGTGTCACATTTAAGGAGGAAGTGCCCCTCTGTCTCCACCTCATCTGTCCACATGTTCGTTGCTCTTTTGGCAACCACGTCTTTTTGTGTCTCCCCTTTTCAATGGCGAGACTGTGGTCACTGAGCCTGTATTTGGTGAGGGTCTGTCACTGCTTCCTGTCTCTGACAGTTAAGAGGCATTCTTCCAAATCATAGTTTGTTTTTAGGGCCCGATAGACTTCTAGTTTGTTTTGAGTTTTGATTTCAGCGTTCCAATGTTTCACATAATTGTCCTTGCTTTGTTTTATAGCCTGATTTATCGTAATCTTTGTTTGGGATGCAGTGCTGGCCTGAGGTTGGTTGGTCTTAGTATTTGTTAAAGGGTTAGTGAGTCTCAGAGCCAGCTGCTTCAGGGGACTCTTTTCGGGGTTCAGTTCTTGGGTTTTCAGAGCTTTAAAGTGCAGTGTATTTGTTGGGCTTGTATTTAAGTGCATCCAGAAATGTAGAGATCTTTTTTGTACATTTATCAATAATGGAAACCGGCCTAATTCTGCCCTACATGCGTTGTTTGGTGTTTTCCTTTGTGTTTCCAGAATCATTCTACAGCAGTGTTTCTCAACCCAGTCCTCAAGGAACCCCTATCCTGCAGATTTTCATTGTAACCCTGCACAGGTAGCCCTGCTTGTACTTACTCGACCAATCATCTCGCAGCACTTAATTATGCAAGGTGTGCAACATCTGACAAAATTCATTGCTGATTGGTTGAATAACTACAAACAGGTACCTAATCAGGGTTGCAAAGAAAATATGCAGGATAGGGGTTCCTTGAGGACTGGGTTGGGAAACACTGTTCTACAGAATTCAGCATGTAGGGTTTCCGCTGGATGCTTGTCCCATCTAGTGTAGCTGGAAAGACTGAGTGGACCCCATACCTCACTTCCATATAGTGCAATGGGCAGAATTACACTATCAAACAGTTTGCACCAGATGGAGATTGGTATATCAATGTTAAAGAATTTATTTTTAATTGCACATAGAGCTCTGCCAGCTTTTTGTTTTAGGTTATTCACTGCCCTACTGAAACTCCCCGATGCTGTAATAATTAGACCCAGGTAAGTATACTGCATCGTATGCTCTAAGGTGATGCTATCTAGAGTCAACTGGTATCTATTTTCCTGACATCTGGGCTTCTTCTGGAAGATCATTACTTTTGGATTTATTGCCAGGGCCCAGTGCTGGCAATAGTCCTCAAGCAGGTCTAGTAGTTGTTGCAGCCCATCTGCGGTTGGTGACAACAAAACTAGATCGTCTGTATAAAGCAAAAATTTCACTTCCATGTCATACAGGGGGAGACCTGGGGCTACAGACTGTTCCAGTTCATTAATATATATATTAAACAGTGTTGGGCTAAGTCCACAGCCCTGTCTCACCCCTCTATTCTGAGTGAAGGACTCAGTGTGTTTGTCTCCAATCTTAACTGCACATTTGTTGTCCGAATACATTGACTTTATTATGTCACACACGTTACCCCTACACCACTTTGTAAAAGTTTATTGTATAGTCCTTCATGCCAAATAGAGTCGAAAGCTTTTTTGAAGTCAATAAAACAAGCAAATATTTTTCCATTTTTGGTTTGATTCACATTTTCATTTATGAGGGTGTGTAGGGTGTAAATATGGTCCGTAGTCCGGTGATTTGGGAGGAAGCCAATTTGACCTTTGCTCGGGACATTGTGTTCGTTAAGGAGGGTTAGAATTCGATTGTTCAAAAGGCTATTAAACACCTCCCCCAGACTACTGCTCACACAAATGCCTCTGAAATTATTAGGATCCAATTTGTCTCCATTTTTATGAATAGGAGTTATAAGCCCTTTGCTCCAGATGTCAGGAAAAAATCCCGAACTTAGAACGATGGTGAACAATTTGAGTACTGCCCTTTGCAGCTCAGGTGTGCTGTTTTTAAGCATCTCGCTTCTGATGCTGTCAAGGCCACAAGCTTTATTGGGTTTTAAGGATTTGAGCTTCTGTGCCAATTCTTCTTGTGTTATTGGAAAATCCAATGGGTTTTGGTTGTCTTTTATAGTGCATTCGAGCAACCGTAATTTTTGTTTGATCAGATTTTAATTGGAATTTGAGTGTTCTTGTTGGATTTCCGAATAGATATGTTCAAAATGACTTTTCCAAATTTCTCCATTTTGGATAGGCAGGTCTTGTGGTTTTGTAGAGCTCAGATTATTCCACATTTCCCAGAATTGGTTTTGATTCAGGGAATTTCTATTTCCTGTAGGGTTTGTTTGTTCATTCTTAATGTGTGTTTATATAGTTTTAATATTTCGCTATATTTCTTTCTTATATCCATATCTTGAGGTTGGTAGTGTTTCAGGTTTGATAGTTTACACAGTTCTTTTCTTATATTTTTACAATCGTTGTCAAACCATTTTTCATTTTCAGATTGTTTCTTGTTTCTGTTGTGGGTCCTTGGTAGGACCATGTTTGCTGCCGTCTGAAAGATATAATTGATTTCATGGACAGCCTGGTTGGTATTGTCCTTATTAGTTTCAGACGGTTTGTTAATGAAGTTAGTAATCATATTAAGTAATTTGGATGAATTCAGGATATTGATAAATTTTTCTGCTCTGTCTGGAGCCCATCTGTAGGTCTTACTAATTTTGAACAGCTTGCTGGGCTCCTCTATAGGCATTTGAGTCAGGTTAATAGTTTTGAAGAAAATCATAATTTGGTTATGGTCAGGAAGAGGAGTTTGTTGTCTGACAGTGAATGCGTTGAAGGAGGTGGGGTCCATGTCAGTTATTGCATAGTCAACTACACTAGCTCCAAGACCTGAACAACATGTGAACCTTCCCAGAGGGTCTCCTCTGATCCTCCCGTTAAGCGTGTACAGGCCAGAGGCGCGACAGAGGTGCACTAGCTCCTTACCAGCCTTGTTCACAGTACAGTCGAGGGAGCTCCTTTTAATGAGGCTTGGTGAGAGGTACAGGGAATGTTGACCAAACACATGTCTGTTACCCTGAGGGTCAATGGTATCACTCATTGAACCTGTTCTTGTGTTAAAATCGCCACACAGCAGCACATTTCCCTGGGCCTGGAAAAGGCTTACCTCTTCATGGAGGTTACTCAGGAAATCCTCATCATAATATGGGGATTCAGTTGGGGGAGAATATAGAGCACAGAGATGGATATCTTTGCTTGATATGCCAATTTTATTGCTGAGTTTTAGCCAGCAGTGGGATGTTCCGATTATAATTTTTGAAATGTGGTTGGTTAAACATCCTCTGTACCAAATCAAAATACCTCCAGAGTCTCATCCACGATGTACTGAGTTAAGTTTATTTGATGGAATAATTATTTCTTTGTAACCTGAGGGACAGTGGGTGGTTATGTCCTCACGACACCAGGTTTCAGTTAATATGACTATGTCGATATTATCGATGTGTTTTAAGAAGTCAGGGTCTCTACTCTTCATCCCAAAGGAAGATGAGAAGAGACCCTGAATGTTCCAACAAGAGACAGAAAAAGAACGCATGAAAAGAAAACATACACTGAGTCTCTTTTGTGAGACAGAGAATTATCAAGTTACAGTGGAAGAAGACATATATGAAATATTCTGATAACACTTACCAAATACCTCACTATCGATATTGTGGGCATTATTATACACACCCAGAGCCAAATCAACACTCAGGATCCCCCCGTGTAAGTGGTTACCCCATCAAGATCTGATGGCACGTAGAGGTCGCCCTAGATGCTGCCATGCAGGAGTCTGGAGCACAGGGTGTGGAGCACCTCCTTTATCTCTCCCAGCTCGGTCTTGGCTGGGGCAGTGGGTGTGGGAGGGGGCTGGGCTCCTGCAGCAGCATAGCTTTGTGGCCTGTGCTGTGGGGGACAGGCTCTGTCAAGTGTTGTTGCCTGTTTGTCTTTTGGAGGGGTTGGGTGCACAGGTTTCTTGGACCTGGGGGAAGCAGCACATAGGTGTGGGGGTGTGTAGGGCTTTCGGCCCAAAGGTGAGTATGGAGTATGGGGCTGGGGGGGGAAAGGGGTCCAGGTATTGTGTGCTCTGGGGGGGAAAGGCGGCATCTGGGGATGTAGGAGGGTTCTGGTCTGTAGTCTCCTACTGATGGAGGATAGGTGGGTGTGGTTGGGTTGCGGCCCAAAGCAACATCTTTTAGGGTCCTCGCAAAAATCCGCACCCTCTCCTTGTGAAGGTGCAGTCCGTCGTAGAGGTCATGGAGGCTGATGGCTGGATGGTGAGCCAGGTGGACATTGGGAAGAGCAGCACAGCCTCTGCTGGTGTCTGCTGATCCCATGGATTATATGGGGTGGGGTGTCACGCCGTGGCAGCAGTGTTGACACCACGATCCGTGCCTCTGGGAATTCTCCACTTGCTTTCTCTGCCACTCTACGCACCGCCACCGCTGTGTCACTGTGCAGAGTGCAGGTCATTGGTCCCGGTGTGGATGATGTCTCTCTCTCTCTCTCTCTCTCTCTCTCTCTCTCTCTCTCTCTCTCTCTCTCTCTCTCTCTCTCTCTCTCTCTCTCTCTCTCTCTCTCTCTCTCTCTCTCTCTCTCTCTCTCTCTCTCTCTCTCTCACACACACAGTTAGAGCCTGTTCCTAGTGACCATGGTGGGGAGTTAGAGCCTGCTCCTAGTGACCATGGTGGGGAGTTAGAGCCTGCTCCTAGTGACCATGGTGGGGAGTTAGAGCCTGCTCCTAGTGACCATGGTGGGGAGTTAGAGCCTGCTCCTAGTGACCATGGTGGGGAGTTAGAGCCTGTTCCTAGTGACCATGGTGGGGAGTTAGAGCCTGCTCCTAGTGACCATGGTGGGGAGTTAGAGCCTGCTCCTAGTGACCATGGTGGGGAGTTAGAGCCTGTTCCTAGTGACCATGGTGGGGAGTTAGAGCCTGTTCCTAGTGACCATGGTGGGGAGTTAGAGCCTGTTCCTAGTGACCATGGTGGGGAGTTAGAGCCTGTTCCTAGTGACCATGGTGGGGAGTTAGAGCCTGCTCCTAGTGACCATGGTGGGGAGTTAGAGCCTGCTCCTAGTGACCATGGTGGGGAGTTAGAGCCTGTTCCTAGTGACCATGGTGGGGAGTTAGAGCCTGCTCCTAGTGACCATGGTGGGGAGTTAGAGCCTGCTCCTAGTGACCATGGTGGGGAGTTAGAGCCTGTTCCTAGTGACCATGGTGGGGAGTTAGAGCCTGCTCCTAGTGACCATGGTGGGGAGTTAGAGCCTGCTCCTAGTGACCATGGCGGGGAGTTAGAGCCTGCTCCTAGTGACCATGGTGGGGAGTTAGAGCCTGCTCCTAGTGACCATGGTGGGGAGTTAGAGCCTGTTCCTAGTGACCATGGTGGGGAGTTAGAGCCTGCTCCTAGTGACCATGGTGGGGAGTTAGAGCCTGCTCCTAGTGACTTTTTGGTGTTGTTGTTGTTTTTCACCAGCTTGTGACCCCAGAAGAAAAGGGTTGTTTTGGTTTCCGGGCTCACGGGGTGCTTTGCTTTGGGTGGACCTGATTTGTTTGTGATTTGTGTAATTTTTACTCCACAGGCACTCAAGGATGAGATTCAAGGAATGCATGGACTGCGGATCTTCACACAAGTCCCGAAACACTAGAAGACCCACCCCGGCTCATCCCACCCAAGCCTCATCCCTCCCCAACTCTTCCCATCCTGGCTCATCCCACCCTGGCTCATCCCACCCCAGCCTCATCCCACCCCAGCCTCATCCCTCCCCAACTCATCCCAGCTCGCCTCATCCCACCCCAGCCTCATTCCACGCCAGCTCATCCCACCCCAGCCTCATCCCTCCCCAACTCATCCCAGCTCGCCTCATCCCACCCCAGCCTCATTCCACGCCAGCTCATCCCACCCCAGCTCATCCCACCCCAGCCTCATCCGTCCCCAACTCATCCCAGCTCGCCTCATCCCACCCCAGCCTCATTCCACGCCAGCTCATCCCACCCCAGCCTCATCCCACCCCGGCCTCATCCCACCCCGGCTCATCCCAGCCCGCCTCATCCCACCAGTCTAATATGAAGATGCAGATGCAGAGTGAACTCCACATCGCTCCCAGGCTCACTGTTACCACTAGATCCACAGCTTTAAAATGTAAATTGTGTAATTAAATGAAGTCTTGTTTGTTTGTTTGTCTTTATTTATGATTGAGAAAGCCTCTGAAATGATACGAGAGGTGGGTGCTCTGTCAGTGTGTGGAAGGCTGTGATGTGCTGGAGGGCGGCGGGGGGAGTGGTAAAGATGTCCTTCAGGTTTCGGTGTGTCGTCTCTACGTTTACTGTTTGATTTGTAATGACCCAGTTTGACTCTTTCCTATGAACCACAAAACCAACATAAAACATGTTTTTTAAAACAGTTTAACCGCTTCTCAAGTCCTGTTCCTTTCTTTTTTCTGTAGCTTTATTCTTTCTGATTGTCTTTCAAGTGGTGGTCTCTCGGTGCCTGGTGGTCTACGCTGGTCTACCCATGAAACTGACACTTACATTTTCTTCTTTCACTTTACTCCAAAAATCAAAAAAGCCAAGTGGTAAAAAAACAAAGCATATAGAATCATTAAAATGTATGTGTGTGTGTGTGTGTATATATATGTGTGTGTGTGTGTGTATATATATATATATACACTCACCGGCCATTTTATTAGGCACACCTGTCCAACTGCTTGTTAACGCAAATTTCCAATCAGCCAATCACATGGCAGCAACTCAATGCATTTAGGCATGTAGACATGGTCAAGACGATCTGCTGCAGTTCAAACCGAGCATCAGAATGGGGAAGAAAGGTGATTTAAGTGACTTTGAACGTGGCATGGTTGTTGGTGCCAGACGGGCTGGTCTGAGTATTTCACAAACTGCTGATCTACTGGGATTTTCACGCACAACCATCTCTAGGGTTTACAGAGAATGGTCCGAAAAAGAGAAAATATCCAGTGAGCGGCAGTTCTGTGGGCGAAAATGCCTTGTTGATGCCAGAGGTCAGAGGGGAATGGCCAGACTGGTTCCAGCTGATAGAAAGGCAACAGTAACTCAAATAACCACTCATTACAACCGAGGTATGCAGAAGAGCATCTCTGAACGCACAACACGTCGAACCTTGAGGCAGATGGGCTACAGCAGCAGAAGACCACACCGGGTGCCACTCCTGTCAGCTAAGAACAGGAAACTGAGGCTACAATTCACACAGGCTCACCAAAATTGGACAATAGAAGATTGGAAAAACGTTGCCTGGTCTGATGAGTCTCTATTTCTGCTGCGACATTCGGATGGTAGGGTCAGAATTTGGCGTCAACAACATGAAAGCATGGATCCATCCTGCCTTGTATCAACGGTTCAGGCTGGTGGTGGTGGTGGTGTAATGGTGTGGGGGAGATTTTCTTGGCACACTTTGGGCCCCTTAGTACCAATTGAGCATCGTGTCAACGCCACAGCCTACCTGAGTATTGTTGCTGACCATGTCCATCCCTTTATGACCACAGTGTTCCCATCTTCTGATGGCTACTTCCAGCAGGATAACGCGCCATGTCATAAAGCTCGAATCATCTCAGACTGGTTTCTTGAACATGACAATGAGTTCACTGTACTCAAATGGCCTCCACAGTCACCAGATCTCAATCCAATAGACTACCTTTGGGATGTGGTGGACCGGGAGATTCGCATCATGGATGTGCAGCCGACAAATCTGCAGCAACTGCGTGATGCTATCATGTCAATATGGACCAAACTCTCTGAGGAATGTTTCCAGTACCTTGTTGAATCTATGCCACGAAGGATTAAGGCAGTTCTGAAGGCAAAAGGGGGTCCAACCTGGTACTAGCAAGGTGTACCTAATAAAGTGGCCAGTGAGTGTATATATATATATATATATATATATATATATATATATATATATATATATATATATATATGGTTGTAGGAAAAAAGTGTTACTACACAGCAGCAGTACAAGCTAGTTTCGTGCTTGCTCATCAGCTGCTGATGTGATTCAGCAAAGAAAGCCGTTTACGTTGCCCCGCGTCACGCCCTGGTTATGATGCACAGCAACCAATGGTGGGGTAGAAAACAGGACGGGCTGGGGCTTGTTCTGAAAAAGCATTTAAATGACCAGGATACTGCTGAAATAGCCTACATTTACATATAACAAGGTAACATCAAATGGGGCAATTCGTGTAAACCGTGTAGTCGGTGGTGCTGGGGCACAGGTGGAAGGGCAGGCAGTTAAAATATAAAAATACAACATCTAATACATGTCACGTGTATCATCTAATGGGGGGTAATAAATACATTTTACTTGTAGTTACAAAGGAGATATTTTTTCGGTGTCTACAGCTGGTAGTCAATTCGTTTCTACTATTTAAGGTGGACATATCAGGTCTTTATTATCCCCCCCCCCCATACACCAGCACAAAAACTGTGTGTCAGGAGCTTCATGGAATGGGTTTCCATGGCCCAGCAGCTGCATGCAAGCCTTACACCACCAAGCACAATGCCAAGTGTTGGGTGGAGTGGTGTAAAGCACGCTGCCACTGGACTCTGGAGCAGTGGAGACGTGTTCTGTGGAGTGACGAATCACACTTCTCTGTCTGGCAGTCTGATGGACCAGTCTGGGTTTGGCAGCTGCCAGGAGAACGTTACCTGCCTGGCTGCATTGTGCCAACTGTAAAGTTTGGTGGAGGAGGGATAATGGTATGGGGTTGTTTTTCAGGGCTTGGGCTAGGCCCCTTAGTTCCAGTGCTTGGTATGCTTCAGCATACCAAGACATTTTGGACAATTCTATGCTTCCAACTTTGTGGGAACAGTTTGGGGAGGGCCTTTTCTGTTCCAGCATGACTGTGTCCCAGTGCACAAAGCAAGGTCCATTAAGACATGGTTGGGTGAGTTTGGTGTGGAAGAACTTGACTGGCCCACACAGAGCCCTGACCTCAACCCCCATTGAACACCTTTGGGATGAACTAGAATGGAGATTGCGAGCCAGGTCTTCTCGTCCAACATCAGTGCCTGACCTGACAAATACTCTTCTGGATGAATGGGCAAAAATTCCCACAGACACTCCAAAATCCTGTGGAAAGCCTTCCCAGAAGAGTGGAAGCTGTTTTAGCTGGAAAGGGGGGACCAGCTCCATATTATGCCTATGGATTTAGAATGAGATATCATAAAAGCTCCTGTAGGTGTAATGGCCGTGTGTCCCAATACTTTTGTCCATATAGTGTGCGTGTGCGTGTGTGTGTGTGTCGCCCAACAACACTTCATTGGGTTCATTATAATTCTTAATTGCCTGAGCTCTGTTTTCACACATCACATTTAAAATAACAACACACTGATGGTGATAATCAACACTTGGTCCATCAATATTTGATAATGAACACTCAGTCCATCAATAATCAATACTTGGTAATCAATACTTGCTAATCAACACTTGGTCCATCTAATGACGCAAATGTTTCCAACACGCTTCCAAACACAAACTTTTACAGTTGGTTGTTCTTCATATACTTCACCAGCAGATGGCGCAGTGTATTATTGTGCGTTGCTTTTTCATTGGGGCCTCTCATCACTGATCAGTGCATTAGTTAATGAATGATGTCAGATTATGTTAAATGTGAGTTTTGTATTTGAATAATTAAGTTGATGTTGACATGGTTAATTAGAAATCAGTGACTACACAGCAGTCTGTCTGTCTGTCTGTCTCCATGTCTGCCTGTCTTCCTATCTGTCTGTCTGCCTGTCTGTCTTCCTGCCTGCCTTCCTGCTTGTCTTCCTGCCCGTCTGCCTGTCTTCCTACGTGCCTGTCTTCCTGTCTCCATGCCTGCCTGCCTGCATGTCTGTCTCCCTGTCTCCATGTCAGCCTGTCTCCATATCTGTCTGTCGTCCTGTCTCCATGCCTGCCTGCCTGCCTGTCTGTCTTCCTGTCTCCATTTCTTCCTGCCTCCATGTCTCCATGTCTGTCTGTCTCCATGTCTTCCTGTTTGCATGTCTGCCTATCTCCATATCTTCCTGTCTCCATGTCTTCCTGTCTCCATGTCTGCCCGTCTGCCCGTCTTCCTGTCTCCATGTCTGCCCATCTTCCTGTCTGTCTGCCTGCCTCCATGTCTGTCTGTCTCTATGTCTGCCTGTCTTCTTGTCTCCAGGTCTGCCTGTCTTCCTGTCTGTCTGTCTCCATGTCTGCCTGTCTTTCTGTCTGTCTCCATGTCTTCCTGTCTGCCTGTCTCCATATCTTCCTGTCTCCATGTCTGCCCATCTTCCTGTCATCATGTCTGTCTGTCTGTCTCCATGTCTTCCTGTCTGCCTGTCTGTCTGTCTGTCTGTCTGTCTGTCTGTCTGTCTGTCTGTCTGTCTGTCTCCATGTCTGTCTGTCTCCATGTCTGCCTATCTCCATATCTTCCTGTCTCCATGTCTGCCCGTCTTCCTGTCTGTCTATCTGCTTCCATGTCTGCCGGTCTGTCTGTCTTCATGTCTTCCTGTCTTCCTGTCTCCATGTCTTCCTGTCTCCATGTCTGTCTGTCTCCATGTCTGCCTGTCTTCCTGTCTCCATGTCTTCCTGTCTCCATGTCTGTCTGTCTCCATGTCTGCCTGTCTTCCTGTCTCCATGTCTTCCTGTCTCCATGTCTGTCTGTCTCCATGTCTGCCTGTCTTCCTGTCTGCCTGTCTCCATGTCTTCCTGTCTGTCTATCTGTCTCCATGTCTTCCTGTCTCCATTTCTTCCTGTCTCCATGTCTCCATGTCTGTCTATCTCCATATCTTCCTGTCTCCATGTCTACTCGTCTTCCTGTCGCCATGTTTGCCTGTCTTCCTGTCTGTCTGTCTGCCTCAATGTCTGCCTGTCTCCATGTCTGCTTGCCTGTCTGTCTGTCTCCATGTCTGCCTATCTCCATATCTTCCTGTCTCCATGTCTGCCCGTCTTCCTGTCTGTCTATCTGCTTCCATGTCTGCCGGTCTGTCTGTCTTCATGTCTTCCTGGCTCCATGTCTTCCTGTCTCCATGTCTGCCTGTCTCCATGTCTGCCTGTCTCCATGTCTGCTTGCCTGTCTGTCTGTATGTCTGCCTATCTCCATATCTTCCTGTCTCCATGTCTGCCCGTCTTCCTGTCTGTCTATCTGCTTCCATGTCTGCCGGTCTGTCTGTCTTCATGTCTTCCTGTCTTCCTGTCTCCATGTCTGTCTGTCTCCATGTCTGCCTGTCTTCCTGTCTGTCTGTCTCCATGTCTGCCTGTCTGTCTATCTGTCTGCATGTCTTCCTGTCTCCATTTCTTCCTGTCTCCATGTCTCCATGTCTGTCTATCTCCATATCTTCCTGTCTCCATGTCTACTCGTCTTCCTGTCTCCATGTCTGTCTGTCTCCATGTCTGCCTGTCTCCATGTCTGCCTGTCTCCATGTCTGCTTGCCTGTCTGTCTGTCTCCATGTCTGCCTATCTCCATATCTTCCTGTCTCCATGTCTGCCCGTCTTCCTGTCTGTCTATCTGCTTCCATGTGTGCCGGTCTGTCTGTCTTCATGTCTTCCTGTCTTCCTGTCTCCATGTCTGTCTGTCTCCATGTCTGCCTGTCTTCCTGTCTGTCTGTCTCCATGTCTGCCTGTCTGTCTATCTGTCTCCATGTCTTCCTGTCTCCATTTCTTCCTGTCTCCATGTCTCCATGTCTGTCTATCTCCATATCTTCCTGTCTCCATGTCTACTCGTCTTCCTGTCGCCATGTTTGCCTGTCTTCCTGTCTGTCTGTCTGCCTCCATGTCTGCCTGTCTCCATGTCTGCCTGTCTCCATGTCTGCTTGCCTGTCTGTCTGTCTCCATGTCTGCCTATCTCCATATCTTCCTGTCTCCATGTCTGCCCGTCTTCCTGTCTGTCTATCTGCTTCCATGTCTGCCGGTCTGTCTGTCTGTCTCCATGTCTGCCTGTCTTCCTGTCTGCCTGTCTCCATGTCTGCCTGTCTGCCTATCTGTCTCCATTTCTTCCTGTCTCCATGTCTCCATGTCTGTCTATCTCCATATCTTCCTGTCTCCATGTCTACTCGTCTTCCTGTCGCCATGTTTGCCTGTCTTCCTGTCTGTCTGTCTGCCTCCATGTCTGCCTGTCTCCATGTCTTCCTGTCTCCATGTCTGCTTGCCTGTCTGTCTGTCTTCCTGTCTGTCTGTCTGCCTCCATGTCTGCCTGTCTTCCTGTCTCCATGCCTGCCTGCCTGCATGTCTGTCTTCCGGTCTCCATTTCTTCCTGTCTCCCTGTCTCCATGTCAGCCTGTCTCCATATCTGTCTGTCGTCCTGTCTCCATGCCTGCCTGCCTGCCTGTCTGTCTTCCTGTCTCCATTTCTTCCTGTCTCCATGTCTCCATGTCTGTCTGTCTCCATGTCTTCCTGTTTGCATGTCTGCCTATCTCCATATCTTCCTGTCTCCATGTCTTCCTGTCTCCATGTCTGCCCGTCTTCCTGTCTCCATGTCTGCCCGTCTTCCTGTCTGTCTGTCTGCCTCCATGTCTGTCTGTCTCTATGTCTGCCTGTCTTCTTGTCTGTCTGTCTCCATGTCTGCCTGTCTTTCTGTCTGTCTCCATGTCTTCCTGTCTGTCTGTCTCCATGTCTGCTTGTCTTTCTGTCTGTCTCCATGTCTTCCTGTCTCCATGTCTGCCTATCTCCATATCTTCCTGTCTCCATGTCTGCCCATCTTCCTGTCATCACGTCTGTCTGTCTGTCTCCATGTCTTCCTGTCTCCATGACTGCCTGTCTGTCTTTCTCCATGTATTTCTGTCTGCCTGCCTGCCTGTCTGTGTCTGTCTGTCTGTCTGTCTGTCTGTCTCTATGTCTGCCTGCCTGTCTGTCTGTCTCCATGTCTTCCTGTCTCCATATCTGCCTGTCTGTCTGCCTGCCTGTCTTCCTGTCTGTCTGTCTGTCTGTCTGTCTCTGTCTGTCTCCACGTCTCCATGTCTGTCTGTCTTCCTGTCTGTCTGCCTGCCTGTCTCCATGTCTGTCTGCATGTCTGCATGTCTGCCTGCCTGCCTACCTGCCTGTCTGCCTGCCTGTCTGTCTGCCTGCCTGTCTGTCTGCCTGCCTGCCTGTCTCCATGTCTGTCTGCATGTCTGCCTGCCTGCCTGCCTGTCTGCCTGTCTGTCTGTCTGCCTGCCTGTCTCCATGTCTGTCTGCATGTCTGCCTGCCTGCCTGCCTGCCTGCCTGTCTGCCTGCCTGCCTGTCTGCCTGTCTGTCTGTCTGCCTGTCTGTCTGTCTGTCTGCCTGTCTGTCTGTCTCCGTGTCTGAGTTGCGCATCAGGTTCTGTTGTCGTCCAGAAAGGCGCCGAGCAGCAGCAGCAGCAGCAGCAGCAGCAGCAGCAGCAGAGGGAAGCCGGCGGCATGTCGAGGGAAGCGGCAGCAGCGGCAGCAGCAGAGCTGCCAGAAGAAGCGGAACACATGATAGAAAGGAAGACCGCGGGAAAGGAAGCGGACACCCCGCTGTCTTCCGGGGAAGCCAAAGAGATGCGGGCGGTGGTTTTAACGGGATTCGGAGGTCTGAACAAAGTCCGGCTGAGCAGGAGAAACATGCCGGAGCCGCAGGACGGAGAGGCGAAGATCCGCGTCAAAGCCTGGTCAGTACCGGAAACAGACGCTCTGCTGCGGCATGTCTGCACCCTTCTCTGCGCTGGAGGATGGACAGACTGACAGACAGACAGGCAGACAGACAGGCAGACTGACAGACAGACTGACAGACAGGCAGACAGGCAGACAGACAGACTGACAGACAGACAGACAGACAGGCAGACAGGCAGACAGGCAGACAGACAGACAGACAGACAGACAGACAGACAGACTGACAGGCAGACAGACAGACAGGCAGACAAGCAGACAGGCAGACAAGCAGACAGGCAGACAGACAGACAGACAGACAGACAGACAGACAGGCAGGCAGGCAGACAGGCAGACAGACAGACAGACAGACAGACAGACAGACAGACGGGCAGACAGACGGACAGACAGACAGACAGACAGACAGACAGACAGACAGACAGGCAGACAGACAGACAGGCAGGCAGGCAGACAGACAGGCAGGCAGACAGACAGACAGACATTCAGACAGATAGAGAGATAGACGGATTATTTTTGCCTTGTCTGGTTTATTTCTTTGTACTTTGTAAGAATGTTCTAGAAAAGTTCTATATAAATATAACTTATTTTGTTATGATAGATAGCATAGATAAATAGATGGATGGGTGGATGGATGGATGGATAGGTGGGTGGGTGGATAGGTGGGTGGGTGGATGGATAGATAGACAGACAGATGTGATCTGGTGAATGAGTGCTTATGGAGCTGTCCACCGTGTGGAAGCCACAGGTCTCCTCAGATGCACCGGCAGGCAACCAGTCTGTTATCTTATTGCTCTATAAACACACTTCAACATTTCTGAATCAACCAACCAGTCAACAACTCAATCAACAAATCAATCAACAAATCAACCAATCAATCAATCAACCAATCAATCAATCAGTCAATCAGTCAGTCAGCCAGTCAGACTTTATTGATATGACCATGTCATATGCGCTTTACATTAAGTGAAAGTATAGGCTACAGATAGAAAGGAAGAAAAACGGAAAAAACGAAAGAGTAAAGACGTTATAAAAAAAAGACATAGAATAACTTGACTCCAAATTAAAGTAATGGTGCTGAAATGGACCGAAGACGTAGCTGATGACTAGCAGATGAAGAGTCGACCATTACAGCAGAACTGACTCCGCCGCAGGTTAGAGAGATGTGTCTGTTCTAAGTTACACTGGGAGACTATTCCAGAGTTTATGACATGATTCAACTGAATTCATGATTCTGATTTTTCCTCTAGAGATTTAGACTCGATGCCAAGCAATGTGTCATGAAGCTCTCATGCTAAGAGATAATCATCTCACCTTCTCATGCTAAGAGGTGATCATCTTCTCATGGAGAGATAATCATCTCACCTTCTCATGCTAAGAGGTGATCATCTTCTCATGGTGAGATGATAATCTCACCTTCTCATGCTAAGAGGTGATCATCTTCTCATGGTGAGATGATAATCTCACCTTCTCATGCTAAGAGGTGATCATCTTCTCATGGTGATCATCTTCTCATGGTGACATGGTCATCTCACCTAGTCATGCTAAGCGGTGATCATCTTCTCATGGTGACATGATCATCTCACCTTCTCATGCTAAGAGGTGTTCATCTTCTCATGGTGAAATGATCATCTCACCATCTCATGCTAAGAGGTGTTCATCTTCTCATGGTGACATGGTCATCTCACCTTCTCATGCTAAGAGGTGTTCATCTTCTCATGGTGAGATGATCATCTCACCTTCTCATGCTAAGCAGTGATCATCTTCTCATGGTGAAATTATCATCTCACCTTCTCATGCTGAGAGGTGTTCATCTTCTCATGGTGAAATGATCCTCTCACCTTCTCATGCTAAGAAGTGACCATCTTCTCATGGTGAAATGATCATCTCACCATGAGATGATGATCATCTCACCGTGAGATAATAATCTATCTCATCATGAGAAGATGATCCTCTCTTAGCAAGAGAAGGTGAGATGATCATCTCACCATGAGAAGGTGTCGTCAGCCGGTGGTGGTCTCAGTTCTGCCACGAAGCTGCTGTGATAGAAGTTCAGCCCATCTTTCACGTGCACTCGGTTTTTTATAATCCTGATCCTGAGAACACTGACTGGATGAACGGATGAATGAATGTAAAACTCTGCAGTTTACACCAAAAAACGAAACAAAACACAAACCCGGTATTTTAATTTCTGGCGTCTCATATAAGTTTACCGCCATGCCAGTAGATGCTGAAGAAAGAGAGAAGAAAGTCACATGTGCTTCTTTTGCAGCGGTTTGAACTTCTTGGATCTGATGGTACGTCAGGGGACGATAGAAAACCCCCCGAAGCCTCCGCTTGTTCCTGGATTTGAATGTTCTGGAATAATAGAGTCCCTGGGAGAAAACACAGAAGGATTTGAGGTCAGTGGAGGTGTCACATAGCTTTATTAATATCTACATTACTCACTTTATTAACTTCGTGAACTGGTTACCTTTGCAGCAACACGAGTCGTGCATGTAAATACAATAGTAAATATGCACAGCCACAGACGAGGCACCGCTTATGTTCTGCTACATGTCATGTGTTTTGGTGGACTACGTCATTGTCTCCGTGGTGACAGAGCACTGCTTCTACCTTTTCTGGATCCAGATAGGGGACAGAGTTATTGCTTTGGTGAATTACAACGCATGGGCGGAGGTGGTTTGCACGCCGGTGGATTTTGTCTACAAGATGCCGGGTGAAATGACCTTCCCTGAGGCGGCGGCCTTCTCGCTGAACTTTGCAGCAGCCTACATGATGCTGTTTGAGATTGCCAGTCTGAGAGAGGGCATGTCCGTGTTGGTCCATTCAGCCGGAGGTGGCGTGGTGAGTCTCTTCTTATGTTACTGCTTCTATGAAAGTTGGAAGGGAGGTGCATCAAACAGTTGTCTTTCTTCTGAAATCCTCATCCGAGATCTCAGCCGTCAGTGGTGTGAGCTTTCTTTTTCTTTCTTTTTTTTGGGATTTCCCCTCCTTTATCTGACTGCAGCGGTCACACCAGTTTCCTGTCCCTGAGAAGTTTCAAACGTTTCACCCGTGTGCTGGGAGGTGCAGGTGAACGTTTGTGAACAGCTGTGTGCATGTGGTTGACATTTATCCATGGTAAATCTTGCAGGCATCGCGCAAACAAATGCCATTGCCAACAGCAAACGGCAACAAACAGGAAACTGGTATGACCGCTGCAGTAGAAACCGGAAGTCAATGGACTACAGTTATACACAGAGTCGATTGTACTTGTCCAGTTACCCCACTCTTCCGAGCCGTCCCAGTCGCTGCTGCACCCCCTCTGCAGACTACCACATGCCTCCTCCCATACATGTGGAGTTGCCAGCCGCTTCGTTTCACCTGACAGTGAGGAGTTTCACCAGGCGAATACAGCGCGTGGGAAAATCACGCTATCGGGCTTTCAGTCGTGACGTCACAATGCCTCTGATCCTTGGAAGATGGCGCCCGGCGTCGCGTTGCCCTTGGAAACGGCCCAAGTCCGAAAGACCGATTCTCCCAGTTCCCCCTCCCCCCTGAACGGGCGCCCCGACCAACCAGAGGAGGCGCTAGTGCAGCTGTAGTTGACTAACAACTGCTTTCTGTCTTTCCGTTGTGTAGTTGAGTGAGACACGGACACCGGGGTTGGAGATCTGTGGGGTTTATTTTTTCTTCAAAGGAAAAAAACAAAAACAAAACACACACACACACACACACACACAGGCATCAGTGACGTAGCTTGTCTTCTGGATCTCTCCATACAGCTCCGAGCATACGAGCTCACTTGAAGTATAAACACATAAAACCTGTTAACATATTATAACGTGGACAGATAAATAGACTATGTAGCCCTTGGCTAACGGGTCGGACACTTTAGTCGACTGGTTAACGTAGTCGCCTGTGGCGCGGGGGTCCGGGTTCGCGTCCCGGCTGTGGCGGTTCTCGGCAGCCCCCCTGAATTCGTTACAATGGTGTTAGAAGGGGGGAAGCTGAGACCAATGCAAACCTATGTGTGTTATCACTGGATTGTCTTACGGTCATTAAAAGCTTGCTGGTTAACTCTAAAAGATTGGCTGAGGAGTCCATCATTTGACCACGTCACAGTGGTGTCAAGTATGAATGGTCACTGCATGTCTGGGAGGGCTAACACTGGTGCTTTCCGGAGTATCTGAAAGGAGCTCTCGCATGCTTCAGTCCACTGGAACCGTCGTCCCTTCTCTGTGAGCTGGTGGAGCAGATGTGCTTTGTCTGTAAAGGCGTGCACGAGCTGACGGTAGTACGATGCCAGTCCCAGAAAACTCCTCACCTCCTTTCCTGAGGTGGGCGTTGGCCAATCCCTGACTGCAGTGACCTTGTCGGGGTCTGTGGACACACCTCCGGGCCCTGCCATATGTCCAAGGAACCTTGTCTCCCGCTGCAATAGATTGCATTTTCTTGGATTCAGTCGCAAGTTGGCTGCCTTGATGCGTTCGAGCACCAGTCGGAGGTTGGAGAGGGCATCTGTAAACGTAGCTGCATGCACCAGGAGGTCGTCCAGGTACACCACGCAGGCAGAGCGAGGGATGGGGCCAAGGACACGCTCCATGAGGCATCCAAATGTGGCCGGGCGATTACATAAGCCAAATGGCATGACTGTAAACTGCCAGAGTCCTCGGCCAATGGTGAAGGCAGTCTTTGCACGGGATTCTGAAGCCATCTCCACCTTCCAGTGCCCAATTCTTAGATCCAGGGAGCTGAACCATTGGGAACCTGCCACACAGTCCAGGACCTCGTCGATGCGGGGGAGTGGGTATGAGTCTTTCCGGGTCAGGTTGCTGAGTCGCCGATAGTCCACACAGAATCACAGGGACCCATCCTTCTTGGTAACCAGTACGGCAAGGGACGCCCACCGGCTATCTGAGGGTTCAATGATGCCCGCAGCTGCCATCTCCTGGAAGTTTGCCTCTGCCTCTTGAAACTTCCTCAGAGGGAGATGGCGAGCTCTCTGGCGGGCTGGGTCTGCATTACCAGTGTCAATGTGGTGCTGTACAAGATTGGTGTGGCCACACTCCAGATCACTCGAAGCGAACAGGTGTCTGTTCTCTATCAGCAGGTTCCGTACCTGCTCCCCCTCTTCTTGGCTCAACCCCTCCATGCACTTTTGGGACAATTCTTCCAGTGCAGAGGCCGTTTCTGGTGATGTACCTTTCCATGGCCCTGAAGCCAAGCACAAGGTTTCGTGCTCCACCTTCATTGCCCCCTGGATTGCTGAGTATGGTAATGGCATTCAGCACTTGGTTGCCCAACTCCAGCTGTGGTCCGGCCGCCTGTACCACCACACCAATGGCTCTCAAAGCATCCAGTCCAAGGATACAGCCCTCTTGTATGTCTGCTAACCAAAATTCTCACTGTACTTCTGTTTCTCCCGTCTTCAAGGTTAGTTTACCTCTCCCCTTCATTCTAGCACACTGACCTGTAACTTTCTCCATCTTTACTTCCGTCGGCATCCAATGTACTTCTTCTCCCAGGACCCCTGGTGAGACCGTGAGGTCATCGGAAGCATGTGCGCCCAGAAGTGTGAGGGAGCTGATATGCTGAAGCGCGGGGACGCGCTTCCCAAAGGAGGGGGCGTGCACGGATAAGTAGACACGTTAGCCCTTGGCTAATGGGTTGGACCCTTTAGTCGACTGGTTAACGTTGTCGCCCGGGATGCAGGAGATACGGGTTCGCGTCCCGGCTGTGGTGGTTCCCAGCAGCCCCCCTGAATTTGCTACAATGGCGTTAGAAGGGGGGAAGCTGAGACCAATACAAACCTATGTGTGTTATCACTGGCTTGTGTTACGGTCATTAAAAGCTTGCTTCTGGTGTTTCCCCCTGGTGGCACACTCTCAGATCGTGCCCAACTTGCTTCTGATGGCTGCCGCCGGTGGCTCCCTCTCCACAGATCATGTCCAGCTTGCTTCTGGTGGCTTCCCCATGGCTTGAAGGGCTGGCTGCTTTCGTCGCACGGTCAGGGCAGGATGCGGCAGGAGCTCTTCGTTGGGCTTGCTCTGAAAGAGAAGAAATTTTCCGTTTCCTCGGACACTACCCAGCGCGTCTACCGCACTCAGGGGTGGGCACAGGTCTCCCCCTTCCTGAGGCCGCAAGGGAAGAGAGAGGAGACCTCTGATCTCCTCTTCGGGAGCAGCAATTTCCATATGCCCACCGGCCAACTTTCGGTTATGCCCTTCGGCCAACATTTGCTGCCTGGAGAAGTCCATCCCACTTCTGACACCAGTGTGACGTGGTCAAATGATGGACTCCTCAGCCAATCTTTTAGAGTTAACCAGCAAGCTTTTAATGACCGTAACACAAGCCAGTGATGACACACATAGTTTTGTATTGGTCTCAGCTTCCCCTCTTCTAACGCCATTGTAGCGAATTCAGGGGGGCTGCCGGGAACCGCCACAGCCGGGGTACGACCCGTTAGCCTCTAACGGGTCTAGTTATCATGCACGTTACACTATATAATAAACATAAAACAGTATAAAATATAATAAATGGCAGCACGGCGTTGCTTTTCCCCAGTCACTCATTTCTTCAGCTGTGCCCCATCTACAATCACTTCTACCCCTACAAGAACCTGGTCTTCTCTCAACTCATTGCCAGATCATCCCATAGGATACTTTTGACCTGTTGCGCAGAGCCGGCTCGCTTGCCAACCAACCAACCAACCAACCAACCAACCTCCCTCCTCGGACTACCACTTAGACTTTGAACTCGGACTGCTCCTCGATTCCCCTTTGCCCTCGGACTTGATACTTGATACTGGTACACGCACACTTACACAACACCCAACGCCCCATTCACATTTTACACACACTTAGGATAATTTGCACTAGCACATAGCCAGACACATTACCGCCTGTCTCTACACATAGCGTATTCACACACCCCACAAACAAAACTACCTGAGCCACCAGACACATCCGGCATTTCTCTCTCCCCTAATATGTTTTGCCTTTGTTAGTTTTTATTAAACTTTATTAAGAATCCTCTGCCTCCCGTGGGGTCGTCTGGGTCCTCCTGCACAACCCGTAACAAATAAACAAATACATAATAAACAGTTACAGTAATAACAATTGTAAGATGAATCAGAAACTACAAAATATAAGTAAAATAGGTTAGAGAGCTTTACATCAACAAGATGCATTCAATCATCTCGTAAGTGCCAAGTTCAGGAACGTGCAGTACAGAGCACCATGCCCAAATGAACGATTAGTAGTCATTTCTGTTTACGTAAGTCATGCTTTATCATTACATTTTAGTGGTTGGAGAAAAATACATCCCATATGCCATCAGTATAGTAGTCTACACTGATACACAGCATCCAATTAGAATTAAGACATGGAATATACATAATACAAGTGGTCCTAATCATAGGGAAGCACTGTCAGTCGGTCAAACTAAGATAAGGGGGGCTGCCAGGTAGAGTAACATTTCTGGGCTGGTCCGCAAATGGCAAGTTTACATTTTTTCTAGTTTAAGGAACATAATCATGTTCCCCATCAGGGATGATGGTGGAGGGGGTGCAGGGGACTTCCAAAGAAGTAGTATCCTTCTGTGAGCAAGGAGAGAACTGAGAGCGACAATGTTTCGCTGCATCGATGTGAAGTTTTCAACTAAGTCTGACATCCAAAAAAAATAGATATCCCTACACCAGGTAGGACCCCCACTCCAATGACCTCAGAAATTACTTCAAAAAAGGAGGACCAGAAACTTGTCAATTTAGAGCATGAGCACAATATGTGTGTTAGATCAGCTGGGGATTGTACACAGCGGTCACATTTGTCATCTATTTCATGGTAAAACTTTGAAAGTTTAAATTTAGAGAGATGAATTCAACCTTAAACTGGATTAGACTCAAATGGGCACAGGAGGAAGAGGAGTTGACACATGCAGTGGCCCTCTCCCACCAGTCATCATCAAGCTCTGTACACAACTCTTTCTCCCAGGCACACTTAATATTGCTAAGAGTATGGTCTTTGAAAGATGTGATCTGGCTATAGATCTGTGAGATACGTCCTCTAGGCGTGAGAGAAGTTTCAAGGGTTGTATCCATGCCAGAACTGGGTGGTAATACTGGAAATTGGGAGTTATGGGTTTTTAAGAGTCCATGCCAGAACTGGGTGGTAGTACTGGAAATTGTGGGTTATGGGTTTTTAAGAGTCCATGCCAGAACTGGGTGGTAACACTGGAAATTGTGGGTTATGGGTTTTTAAGAATCAGAGTATTTTAAATATCGAAAAACGTTTGAGTCAAGCACATTAAATTGAGCAGATAGGGTCTCAAAGCTAGCAAGGGGACCATCAATATAAAGGTCACTAAAATATTTTAGTCCCCTTTTGTTCCACTGCCCAAAAATAGCATCCAGCTTTGCAGGGAGGAATAAATAATTACAAATAGACCCCAGCAGGGAGAAATTTCGAAATTTGAAATGCTGACGGAAATGTGTCCACATTTGAAGCGTGGGTGTGACAGTGGGGCTAGAGGTAGTATGTCAGGAGGGGGATGACGCTAAGGGGGCACAAACAAGAGCCCGAAGGGAAAACGAACAGGAGTCAGCCTCCACACGGTACCGGTCCATATCTGGATGATGTAGCCAAAAAATAATCTTTTGGATGTTTGCTGCCCAATAATTAAACACAAAGTTTGGAAGCACTAAGCCCCCTGTTGACCTTTGTCTCTGAGGCCGAGATTTATTTATGCGTGGAACGTGGCTCCGCCGTATGAAGGTTGAGATCAAGCTGTCAACTGAGAGGGGAAAAAGATTTGGGCAGAAAAAGAGGCAAACGCATAAAAAGATAAAGAAGTCAGGGTGAAACATTCATTTTCACACATTGAACTCTGCCAGTTAAAGATAAAGGAATAACTTTCCATCCCTGAGGGCCCCATCTCACGTTTCCCACCAGGGTTGTGAAATTCTCTTTATGTAGATATTTAATGGAACGAGTGACTTTTATACCCAGGTATTTAGAACTTGTTCTAGAAAAACCAAAAGGAAGTTCACCTTGGTTGATCATTAATGCAGAGTTGTTAACCGGAAAACACTTGTGCTTCATGAAATTTAATTTATACCCGGAGAAAGTGGCAAGGTTTTCAATACATGTAATATTTCTGGTCCACAGGCAGCAGGATCAGTGACGTATAATAATAAGTCGTCTGCGAATAAGGACATGGGGATGCTTTTAAAGCTATGGAGAGGGGTTCAATGAATAGCGAATTAAAGAGGCGATAGGAGGCAGCCCTAACCAGTTCCTCATGAGAGGTGGAAGTATGGAGAATGTACTAGATTACTGGTACAGACGCAAGCCTGTGCAGAGGAACAGAGAAGGTGGACCGCTGAGGGGAATTTCCCCCAAAACCAAGCTTTTTCAAGATGGCAAATAAATATCCCCAATCCACCCTGTCGAATGCTTTTTCTGCCTCTAATCAATCAATCAATCGATCAGATTTTATTTGTATAGCACTTTTCATACAAACAAATGTAACACAAAGTGCTTCACACAATAAAACAACGATTTTGGGAGGCCGGTGAATAGTCCATTGCAGTAGTCTAGTCTACTTGTTATAAATGCATGGATTAATTTCTCACAGTCTGATATTGATCGAAAGCCCCTTAGTTTTGAAAGGTTTTTAAGATGGTAGCAGGCTGATCTTGTGAGATGATTGATGTGGCTCTTAAGGTTCAGATCACTGTCCATGATTACACCAAGATTTCTAGCTTCACCTTTGCACTCCAGAGACAGAGAGCTGAGATGAGCTGCAATTCTCCATTTCCGAGTCTTTGCCCCAAAAATCAGTGTTTCTGTCTTGTCTTTGCTCAGTTGTAAAAAGTTCTCTGACATCCATAAAGTTTTCATTGTCAGTACACTGGGTTAGGGAACGTATGGGATCTAGGTCATCAGGAGATAGGGATATGTACAGTTGTGAGTCATCTGCATAATGATGGTCATTCATTTTGTGTTTCTGTATAGCATCTGTGAGTGGGAGCATATAGAGATTGAATGATGGGATAACTACCTCTGCGGCATGTGATGGAGATGCAGAATGAAGAACATTTAGGAGCCGGCGTGCATTAGAAAAAGAGTGGCAGCCCTTCATAAAACCTGTCTGGTCCTCTGAAATAATATCCACCAGAACAGTATCCCGCGGGCTTGCTAGCATTTTTGCCAGTATTTTAACATCTACATTCAACAGCAGAATAGGACGGTAGGAGACACGGTTTGTAGGCTCCTCGCCGGGTTTTAACAAAAGTGACACTGATGTTTGGGTCAATGTTGGGGGCACAGAGCCTATAGAAATGGCGTCAAATATTTCCAAAAGAAGAGGGGCTAATTTATTTGAACCCCCCCCCCTTTTTCTCCCCAATTGTATCTAGCCAATTACCCCACTCTTCCGACCCGTCCCGGTCACTGCTCCACCCCCTCTGCCGATCCGGGGAGGGCTGCAGACAGCCACATGTCTCCTCCCATGCATGTGGAGTCGCCAGCTGCTTCTTTTCACCTGACAGTGAGGAGTTTCGCTAGGTGGACGTAGCGCGTGGGAGGATCACGCTATTCCTCCCAGTTCCCCCTCTGCTCCCGAACACACGCCGACCGACCAGAGGAGGCGCTATTGCAGCGGCTAAGACACATACCCACATCCGGCATTCATCAGGGTACCCATCAGGACCTGAGGAGTTGCCATTTTTCATACTTTGAATAGAGCTTCCCACGTGGTCCAGTAAGAAAAGTTTGTTTAAGTCCATGTTTAATTCCGTCGACTCCTAACAGCAGGAGTTTCCTAGTGATTAAGAAAATAATTCATGGGTGTTGTGTCACCAGGGGCCTCTGATGTATACAGGCTGGAGTAGTGAGGTGAACATGTATTGTTAATGACAGCAGTCTGAAGTTACATTCTGAGAGGAGTCCACAATTTGGGAAATCCTGCGCGAGGCCGGTTTACATGTTAGCTGATGAACATCCTGCGGTGTTTAACAGCGCGAGCAGAGGAAGACATAATTCGGCCCCTGCGGACAGCTCTTTGTGTTTCCCAAAGCAATGAAGGAGAAACAGCATCAGCCGTGTTGGTGTCTAAGAAGTGACCAACAGATGAAAACAGCTTCTTTCCACAAGCTGTCGCCCACCTGAACCTGGCTTCCCACTGAATGTCTGTAGATATGTTTAAATACTTTGTACTCCAGCTCTCTTTTAACTTATTTTAGCTTCTGGTCTTCATGTGTGTATATCTTATACTGTGTTTGCTGTGTTTGTGTGTGTCTGTCTTGCACTGTTTGGTGAAGCCACAGCCCTCATTTCATTTTTAACATGTGCCTCCTGCACATTGTTTTTAATGACAATAAACTGAGTTGAGTTGAATGAGGATGCATCATCACAAAATGATGTTTTTGACAAAGTGGCTGAGCATCCTGCCACCCCGGGTGGGATAAGCAGCTTGGATAACGGATGGATGGATGGGTTTGTCTGATAATAGAGAGGAATTTAGCCTCCACAGAGGGTGTTGGGTGGCAGCAGATGGAAAGGACAATACAAGTAAGAGAGGGGCATGAGCCGAGGTCACGATGTCTTTATATTCCACTGATTAAACTAAAGCGAGGCGTCTTGTCAAGGAAGAAATAATCTATTGTAGAATCAAAGGATGCACGTCAGAAAACAATGAAGATTCTTTCGTGTTTGGGTAAAGAAATCCCCATGAGTCCACACATCCCATTTCGTTCATATATGATGATGTGGCTTTGGACATTTTAGAGGGGGTGTGTTTTTAGGATTGGTCCAGTTTGGGGTCGATCGTGCACTTCAGGTCCCCACCTAGGATTAAATAGTGAGTACTGAGAATGGGAAAAGGAGAACAGTTGGGTTTCAAATTCAGCATCATCCCAGTTGGGGGCGTAGACGTTAACCAGTATAACTGGCGTTTGGGGCAGGGAACCAGTTACTATAGTATAACCACCTACCCACTGTTTCTTCTCTTTTATTTCAACAGCAACAACAACAGAGATACGTGCATGGAACTAAAGTTTATTCTTCTCCTCAGTTCTTCTTGACTGTACGTGTTCGTGTGTCTTCATTGATGTCATGTTGTCTTGCTGCACAGACATTTAATCTGCATGTTGGCGGTGGGACTGTGTGTTGTGTTGTCAGGGTCAGGCCGTGGCTCAGCTCTGCTCCACGGTACCCGATGTCACCGTGTTTGGGATCGCCTCGAGTTTCAAACATGCAGCCATCAGAGACACTGTGAGCCACCTCTTTGACCGAAACGTCGACTACGTACAAGAAGTCAGAAAGTAAGAACGGAAAGTTTGTCTGCACTGTACGCCACATCTTTTTCTTCTCATCCCTGCTTTTAACGTTGTGTTTTCTTTGAGGATGAAGATCCTTTAATCAGACAGCAAAGTGCGCTGCTGCACCCTCGTTTGGTTACATTCTTAAGCGGTAGTCCATGACCCCCTAATAGTCCATGACCCCCTAATAGTCCATGACCCCGTGATTAAGCTCTGTGGGCCTGTATTATACCGTGACTATGAACAAGTGGGATAACGTGCACTACTACCCTGAGCATGGAGGATGCAGATGTTACCCCATGCCTTATTTGGTGTTGTGAGGCTGCAGTCGCCATGGCAACGTGCAGCTCGTCTCAGACAGCAGCAGCAGCAGCATGTTGGGCGGAGGCTTGTGGCCACAACATGGAACAACTGAGCCAATTAGGGCCAGGGTCTGACACTTGACAGATTCCTTATCTATTCACAACACAGCGGGCTGTCAAAGCCCTTTGTGCCTTTGTGCTACAGAGTCAAATCAGCCTCCAGCATGTAGCGCCAGAAATCTGATGGTGCTGCCACAGACTTACAGGTCTGCTGCAAACTTTCAAATCATTTTCTGAAAAACCTCCACCAAATGCAAGTTTGATGTTGCCTGCATTAAAAAAAAACTACACAGTGCATTTCTCTGCGGTGAAACCCGTTGCCCTGGCTGTTCCCTAGAACAACAAGGGGAGTCACCACGTAAAATATATGCATATGAACACGTGTCCAGTGTAGCTACAGATTTACAATAGCCATCCGTCAACATATCCGTCAGCTATACACACAAGTCCTAAAGGTTTGACTGCTGGTCAGTGTATCTCAGAAGATCGCTGCCTTCCTTGCACGAGGCCAGAATCCTAAACCCCCATGCCCCTCCAGCTAATCTTCAAGGTATTTATGGAGTATGGTGATGGTGAGTCACTGAACCAGCTGCCATCTGCTGGAGGAAATATGTCAGATGGGTGATCCCAAACACTCCACTACGTTAAGAAATGTGGCTTCTCAGATGTGCAGAGTGTTTCTTGCTGTTTTGCTGCGTATCCCGGTGCAGCCGATTAATGAGTCTTTCATCTCTCCGGCCCACGCATTCTTCCTGGGATCAAGAGCAAAGTGAAATTAATTTGGTTTACAAAAGGAAAGACTGTGCACATCACAAGACCACCAAGCAGTTTAGCCAAGCGGGTGTCCGCGGCCAAACGGCACCAAGTAAGGATTTATGACCCCCTTGATCATCGGATGCCTTTCATTCTTTCATATTTGTAGGATAAACGAGTCTCATTAAGACAACCCGGCTTTGTTTGGCTCCAGTGTGGTTTGCGCTACTTTAATAACCTGCAGATCATAAATACTATGAGCAGATTCAAGTTATTCAAAAGATAGCCGACACTGAAACAGAAATTACAACATTATTTCTGTCCTCAACAAAAATGTAGGAGGAAGTGAAATGGTTTATCACATCTGAAACGCTCCAACACGGAGTCACTGAGCCGAAACCTGGAGAGGGTGTTGGTCTGGAGGTTTCTGTCTTGCTCGGTTTTAGTTCATGTTGACATTCATTACGACTAAAATCAGGTTTGTACTGAAGTAAAGTTGCTCTGCTGGGTGTTTCTACTGTTGCTACGACCCTCCTGTGAAGGATGCAGAAGTTATTGTTGATGACCTGTTCAGGCCGTTCTCTGCTGGGTCTGAATGTGTTGTGTGTCTGTCAGCTTCATGTGTCTGTCTGTCTTTTTGCTTCAGGATCTCTCCGGAGGGAGTGGACATCGTCTTGGATTGTCTCTGTGGGGAAAACACCAGCAAAGGCCTCGGGTTGCTGAAGCCACTTGGTACTTACATCCTCTACGGTGAGCACCGTACTTACACCATGTTTACATGACCAAGTCTGCATGACCATGTTTACATGACCATGTGACATGACTATGTTTACAGGACCAAGTCTACATGACCATGTTTACATGACCAAGTCTACATGACCATGTTTACATGACCATGTCTACATGACGCAGCTTACATGACCAAGTCTGCATGACCATGTTTACAGGACCAAGTCTACATGACGCAGCTTACATGACCAAGTCTACTTGACCATGTTTACATGACCAAGTCTGCATGACCATGTTTACATGACCAAGTCTACATGACCATGTTTACATGACCATGTTTACATGACCAAGTCTGCATGACCATGTTTACATGACCAAGTCTACATGACCATGTTTACATGACCATGTCTACATGACGCAGCTTACATGACCAAGTCTGCATGACCATGTTTACATGACCATGTGACATGACTATGTTTACAGGACCAAGTCTACATGACCATGTTTACATGACAAGTCTACATGACCATGTTTACATGACCATGTCTACATGACGCAGCTTACATGACCAAGTCTGCATGACCATGTTTACAGGACCAAGTCTACATGACGCAGCTTACATGACCAAGTCTACTTGACCATGTTTACATGACCAAGTCTGCATGACCATGTTTACATGACCAAGTCTACATGACCATGTTTACATGACCATGTTTACATGACCAAGTCTGCATGACCATGTTTACATGACCAAGTCTACATGACCATGTTTACATGACCATGTCTACATGACGCAGCTTACATGACCAAGTCTACATGACCATGTTTACATGACCAAGTCTGCATGACCATGTTTACATGACCATGTAACATGACTATGTTTACAGGACCAAGTCTACATGACGCAGCTTACATGACCAAGTCTAAATGACCATGTTTACATGACCAAGTCTGCATGACCATGTTTACATGACCATGTTTACATGACCAAGTCTGCATGACCGAGTCTACATGACCGAGTCTACATGACGAGGTTTACACGACCAAGTCTACATGACCATGTTTACATGACCAAGTCTGCATGACCACGTTTACATGACCATGTGACATGACTATGTTTACATGACCATGTCTACATGACCATGTCTACATGACGAGGTTTAATTGAACATGTTTACATGACCAAGTCTACATGACGAGGTTTACATGACCAAGTCTGCATGACCGTGTGTACATGACCATGTGACATGACCATGTGTACATGACCATGTTTACATGACCATGTTTACA
This sequence comes from Lampris incognitus, assembly GCF_029633865.1. Lineage (NCBI taxonomy): Eukaryota > Metazoa > Chordata > Actinopteri > Lampriformes > Lampridae > Lampris > Lampris incognitus. The sequence goes on along the minus strand of NC_079214.1, from coordinate 3,132,568 downwards.
TGACAATGTCTACATGACGATGTTCACATGACCGTGTTTACATGACCATATAACATGACCATGTTTACGTGATGGTGTTTACATGACAATGTCTACATGAACATGTTTACATGAACATGTCTACATGACTGTGTTTACATGACCATGTCTACATGACGCAGCTTACATGACCAAGTCTACATGACGATTTTTACATGGCCATGTTTACATGACCAAGTCTACATGATCATGTGACCTGAAGCACAGGACGACTTCAGCTTTGTCAGTTGGTGTTTGAATTCAGCTGTGCAGCTCAACGTGGACGCCATTGTGGGTTACCAGACTGTGATGCTTCAGTATACTAGACACAGTACACCATACCTCAGCCAGGCTGGTATCCAGTATTGACTGTTACAGCTCATCTTGGGCAGAAGTATGAAGGCTAATGTGAATACATTAAAACTCAGTGTAGTCTGATGCTAGATAGCTTTTGCTATTTCTCACAGCTGTCATTCATGTCACGTTTCTAAGTAAGGTTCTCTTACACCCGGTTATGGAAAATTTGACCTCACGTTGCATTTGACAGCATTTAAGTTCAGTTGAGGATATGATGAATTAATTAACCTCCGCTCCTCTGGTCAGCATTTTAAAATTCCATTTGCCAAATGAATTCTGCCAAAAGATCTTTTGTCTCTTGTGCAATCAACCCACACAAGCCAACAACATGAAGTGTTTCACTGTGTGAGTGTGTGTGTTACTGTTTTATGTGATGCATGTGTGGGATGTCAGATGTGTTGTATTACATGTGTGATGTTACTGAAATGTACAGTATGTGTGACACCCGTGTGGATCTCATATGTACTTTTACTGTTCTGAGATGAGACCAAAGACCATTTTGTTGCCACGGCCCAAAGTTCTATTCTGTTCTATTCTATTCAAAGCCTTGTGCAGGAATGAAGCTTATCGGTACAACAGGTGCATGCTTGGACAGATCTGAAAGTTGTAAAGGTGCCGTATATTCCTCCTTCATTCTTCAGTTCAACAAACATCGTCACTAACTCTCATCCTCTTGTTGGTGCTTTCTCAGGTGCATCAAACTTTGTAACTGGTGAAACGAAGAGTTTCTTCAGTTTTGCAAAATCAGTGAGTCAAACTTACTGTAATCAATATTGTAAGAACTGTGGCGTCCTATAAATTGTTTTGTAGCAGGTGAGATGCAGATGGTTTGCTGATGATGAACGCTGTCTTTCTGGTTGGGTTGTTCAGTGGTGGCAGGTGGAGAAAGTGAACCCTATCAAGCTCTATGAGGAGAACAAAGTCATCGCAGGATTCTCGCTCCTCAACCTCCTCTTCAAGCAGGGGAGATGCAGCCACGTGAAGACAGTGATGGAGAAACTTCTGCTCCTCTACAAACAAAAGAAGATCAAGCCGCTGGTGGACTCCCTGTGGGCCCTGGAGGAGGTAAGGCTTGTAGCTGTGAAGACCTATGCGGTAGATATGGAGAAGACCCGTGTTGTGGGTAGATGTTGATGTAAAAAAACCCATGTTGTAGGTTCAGTAGATGTTGATGTAGAAGATCTTGGTTGCAGGGAAATGTCCGTGTCAAAGACCTACTATGTTGTCGGTGCAGATGGGGAAGCTCCTTTGTTGTAGGTGAGTGTTGATGTGAAAGACCTACCTGCACGTTGACGGCCATATATAAAGTGAGTAATGATTGGAGTGTTGGCTGAGATGACGGGAGATGGGGAGGGATATTACACATGGGTGTCTGTTGACATCTTGAATGGTGGACATCTGTTGTTTGCCACCACTCCCCTCTGAGAGGTGTCGTCAGGTGTTGCTGAAGGTTTCTTCTCCAGATGGCGGGTCGGCCGCGTCTTCCTGTTTCACAATTATTTCACACCCAAAGAAAACCTGACAGGCCATGCATCAATCACATCACTGGCTGTCTTGCTGTGGCATTCAGGAGACATTGTTGAAAGGCCAACTCAGGCTCATTTCTGCTTTTGAAGTGAGAAAATAGTCCAAGAGAAAGTGGTTTTCACGACTGGCTAGAATGGGTTTTGTTACTGAAATTGTTCCGGAACAATTTTCATCCCAGTGTTTTTACTCCTGAAGGCCAGGGAACAGGGCAGACAACCTTTGGGTGACTGGTTCATGGCAGGAACACGGGGCTGTTGCTGTTTTACATCTGCTTTGGCACCCAAATTTATAAGTGCTACACAAAGTTTTAATTGAAACAGACTATCAAATGAATCCCCGTGGTTTACAAATAAACCGAAAACACTCTTCTAAACTGAATTCTCCTGAAATCGTCTCCTTGTCAATGTTGTGTCATTGGAGATGGCGGCACGAATTCATGTTCGCAGCGGCCTCACCCAGTACCGGTGTGGGAAGATGGTGGCATGAATTCACATTTGTGGTGGCCTCACTCAGTACCAACCACACAGTGTCTACGTCCACATCTGCGTCTAAGTTTGTCTTTATTTGTTGGCTGGGAGAGCTGGCGCTGGATCGGCTGGGGGAGCTTGGTCTGCTGCATCTTGTGGGCCCAGGGACCACGGCCTTGCCCAGAGCTGCGCCTGAGTAGGTAACACCGAGGGCGGTCTGACAGGACGTGGAAGCGGGCAGGCTAAGCTAACTGCTAGCCCATGCAGACCGGCAGTTCCGATAACACTGAGGGCGGTCTGGTGGTGGCCTCACCTGGCGCTGACTGTGGTGTTTTTGATGTTGTTGTGTGGAGTGCGGGGAGGTGTGTCGAGGGTGTCTGGCTGGGACAGCTGGCGCTGGATCAACTGAGAGAGCTTTCTCTGCTTCGTCCGGTGGGCCCGGGGACCACGGCCCCTGCCTGGAGCTGCACCTGAGGAGGAAATGCTGAGGGTGGTCTGACAGGACATGGAAGTGGGGCAGGCTAAGCTAACTGCTAGCGCATGCAGACCGGCGATTCCGACAGTCATCCTGGCTGGCGTTCGTTCCCTCGGACAGTGATTTTTGTTTAGTTTAGTTTGGATATATGTGCAAGTTTGGATATATATGTGTTAGTTTGGGTATGTGTGTTAGTTTTGATATCAAGTTCAAGTACTATTTGTCACATGCACAGAAATACAGAGTAAAATATGCAGTAAAATGAAGAGGGGTACTCCGTCTGTCATTATATGAAAAAAGACATAGGCCTAGATCAAAGACAAAAGATCAGTAGATTCTTAAGTCAAAATAAACAATAAATAAACCACCTAGCTGTCTAAAGTATGTGAAAGGTCGTATATGTTGAGAGTTCTTATGGCCTATGGATAAAAACTTCTCTTTAGTCTCTCGGTTTTGGCCCTAAGACTACAGAGGCATCTACCAGACCCCAATAGCATGAACAGTCCATTGTTAGGGTGAGAGGTGTCGCTCATGATCTTCTTGGCTCTCATCCTCACCCTTCTGGTGTAAGTGTCCTGCAGAACGGGGAGGGATGTTCTGACCGCACCACTCTCTTCAGTTCAACTCGGTCACGGGCAGAACAGATTCCATACCAGGCAGTGATGCAGCCGGTTAGGACGCTCTCCACAGCCGAGGAATAGAATGTCTCCAAGATGGAGGGTGAGACCTTAAATTTCCTCAGCCTTCGGAGGAAGTAGAGCCTATGTCTGGGCTTCTTTAGAGTGTGCTGAGTGTGAAGAGTCCAGGCGAGGTCCTTAGTGATGTGTACGCTGAGGTATTTAAAGCCGGAGACCCTCTCCAAGGGTTCCCCGTTGATCTTTAGTGGGTTGTATCCTTTCCCCTGCTGTCTCCTGACGTCCACCACCATTTCTTTGGTCTTGTTGACGTTCAGGGTCAGGTTGTTGGACTGGCACCACGGTGCCAGGTCATCTACTTGGTTCAGATAGGCCTGTTCGTTGTTGTTGGAAATCAGGCCAATTACCACTGTGTCATCTGCAAATTTGATAATGGAGGTGGAACTGTCCGTGGCTTTGCAGTCATATGTGTAGATGTTGTACAGCAGAGGGCTCAGCACACAACCCTTAGGAGCACCTGTGTTGAGGATCAATGTTCCGGAGGTTAGGCCGCCCGCCCTAACCACCTGGGGCCGGTCAGTGAGAAAGTTGCACACCCAATTTCACAACGGGGTGTTGATTCCTAGTGACCTCGTCTTCGTGGCCAGGTTGAGGGGGACTATAGTATTAAACGCTGAACTGTAGTCAATAAAGAGCATACGTACGTAGTCCCCTCTCCCCCCATCCAGGTGGGTTAAGGTGGTGTGCAAGAGGTTGGAGATGGCATCGTCTCTGCACCTGTTGTTTTTATAGGCAAACTGGAGGAGGTCGAATGAGCGGGCAGGGATGAGCAGACGAAATCTTTCACAAACCTCTCAAAGCACTTCATCACTACTGACCTCAGGGCCACTGGTCAGTAGTCATTCAGGCATGATGGACTGTTGTTCTTTGGCACAGGGACAATAATGGACCGCTTGAAGCATGAGGGGACGACGGCTTGGGCCAGGGATGTGTTAAAGATGTATGTTAAAACTGGCGCTAGCTGGTTAGTGCAGGATTTTAAGACCTGGCCAGGGATCTCGTCAGGCCCTGCAGCTTTCTTGCCACTTACCCCCTAAGGACCCTCCTCACATGGCTCTCAGTGATGGTGAATGGGGGTTCCCCGCTGTCTACTGTGGCCATTTGGCTGTTGTTGGTGCTGTTAGCATCGTAGCGTGCACGTTCAGTTTGTCAGCCAGGGAGGGATCCACACTCATAGCCGAGCAAGGCTTGTTTTTAAAATCTGTAATGACCCAAAGTCCATTCCACACGCGAGCGGAGTCACCTTCATGGCTTCCACTTTGTCCTTATCGTGCCACTTAGCCTCTTTGACTGTCTTCTGCAGGCCATAAGATGCTGCTTTATAATCAATCAGTCATGTCACCAGAAATCAGCCCTGCACTGTAGCGGTGGTGTGAGCTGTTAACGCTGATCGAACTGCTCTATCAACCCATGGTTTCTGGTTCGGGAAGATCTTAATCTTGACAGTCGGAATGATAGCATAGAGATGTAACTCACTGCTACTTCCCTAAACTCACTGACGTTAGCCGAGGTCGTGCGGAACATCTCCCAATCAGCCTTCTCAACATGTGTGTTCTTGCAGTTATTGGGTGTGTTGTTGTCTTTGTGTTGTACTGCTGTGGGCTGGGGGAAACGGCATTGCGTTTCATTTCATGTGCGCAAGCGCATGAAGTGAAATCACAAATAAAGTGTTCCTGATTCCTGGTGCAAGTTAAAATAAGATATGAATCAGTAAGTAAAGTCAGCCATCAGGCTGTCTGCTGAATGGGAAGTAGTTGTGTGACATGTGAGGTCATGCGGGGTACATGGAGCTGCTTTCTTCCTGCCACTGGTCGTCAGGCATTACAGATGACATATTTTCATCCTGCAGGTTTGTAATTTCATGGGAAGCTTGCGCTCAGCTCTCGTCAGTAAACTGGCAGGATGTTCGGGGCATTCTTTAAACCCACAGCCCATGAAGGAGCTCATTAAAAGTTGGTGTGATGGTGTGCCGGAGGCGGAGGTGGCCTCCCTCCACCCGTCTTCCCACAGAGATAACTCAAAGGGCTTTACGTGGCCTAAATGATGATCCTGGCAAAGTTTGGCTGGGGGGAGGGTCTGCCTGGAATGGAAATTTGGAGGTTGTAGTGTACGGGGGTGAGGAGCAGCTCTTAGATAGAAGTTTGGCCGGGTGGGGTTCTGCCTGGAATGAGAAGTTGGAGGTTGTAGTGTACGGGGATGCGGAGAAGCTGTTAGATAGAAGCTTGAGGGCCGACTCACTTTATTTTGGGGTCTCGGGTCATTTTAGCACACATGAGTGCGAGCCTGTCTTACCCTGATGCAGGCTTGCAGACCATCCACGTCTCTTCTGCTTCACTGCCTGGTTTCTCGACAGCAGCAGCGGGGCAGGAAGCAGAGTCCGGCCTAGTTGGCTCCGGGCTCGCTTTGTGGCGTTTCTGTGAACAAATGGCCGCTGATGACACGGTGGCAGCCAGACAAAGAGGCGCATTCAGCTGTCTCCCTGCATGTGGGCTGTGGTGGGAAACCAGGAGGAGGCGTCCTCGATAATCTTTTGTGACAGGTGAACTTTTACTCATGCGATGACGGATGAGGGGCATGCTGTAATGAGTCAGCTTGCGGAGGGGTTTCTGTGTGATGCGGTTTTCTGTGACTCAACACCTCCCATCATGCCGCACTAGACAAGGTAGAGCAACAAGCAAGTTTCTTTTAGTCCCATACACATAAATGAACCAACACAACAACTAGCGTGTGTTTGTGTGCATGTAGTGATGCATTAAACAACACACAGTGTAATGTGTAACAGTGTGTGTGCAAAGAGTCCGTTGGGTCACAACATCATAAGTCTACCGGCCCGTGCAGCAGCACCCCCCATTTATTAACTCATCCATCACCTGAGACACTCATATACAGCTCAGGTCACGAGGACCACAGTCAGTCCCAGCATGAAGTGGACGGAAGACAAGGAGACACCCTGGACACCGTCACCAGTCCATCGAAGGACACACACAGAGCCAGTCACAAACCAGTCACACTCCAGTCACACACCAGTCACACACCAGTCACACACCAGTCACACTCCAGTCAGACACCAGTCAGACATATGGCACGTTTATGTAGAGAGCACCTTTGGGAGTGTCAGGAGTGATGTGTGACAGAAGGGTACCAGCAAGAGTTAAAGGGAAGGTTTACAAGATGGTAGTGAGACCAGCTATGTTGTATGGTTTGGAGACAGTGGCACTGATGAAAAGACAGGAGGTGGAGCTGGAGGTGGCAGAGATGAAGATGATAAGATTTTCACTGGGAGTGATGAAGAAGGACAGGATTAGGAAGGAGTATATTAGAGGGACAGCTCAGGTTGGACGGTTTGGAGACAAAGCAAGAGAGGCAAGATGGAGATGGTTTGGACATGTGTGGAGGAGAGATGCTGGGTATACTGGGAGAAGGATGCTGAATATGGAGCTGCCAGGGAAGAGGAGAAGAGGAAGGCCAAAGAGGAGGTTTATGGAGGTGGTGAGGGAGGACATGCAGGTGGCTGGTGTGACAGAGGAAGATGCAGAGGACAGGAAGAGATGGAAACAGATGATCCACTGTGGCGCCCCCTAACGGGAGCAGCCGGAAGTAGTAGTCGACTCGTAGTAATAATAGTAGTAGTGGGGGTAGTAATAGTAGTTGTAGTAGTAGTAGTGATAGTAGTAGTGGTAGTGGTGGTAGTAGTAGTCATAGTAGTAGTAGTAGTAGTAGTGGTGGTAGTAGTAGTGGTGGTGGTAGTAATAGTAGTGGTAGTAGTAGTCGTAGTAGTAGTGATAGTAGTAGTGGTAGTGGTGGTAGTAGTAGTCATAGTAGTAGTAGTAGTAGTAGTAGTAGTGGTAGTGGTGGTAGTAGTAGTACATTTAGATAGCACATTTCATACTCAAAGGCAATTCAAAGTTTACATGAGGCATAAAAAGACGTTTAATGAGAAATACAGAATAAGATTAAATGGTCGGTTTAGACTTTCTATTTCAGAATCAGAATCAACTTTACTGGCCGAGTGTGCTTATACATACGAGGAATCACACCTCCGTAGCTTCTAGTACTTACATATATGTCACCCAAGAGCCAAAAACAAAGGCAACAAAAAGAAAAACAAAGAAAGTAAATAGGAATAATGAATAGACTACTGGAGGTAAGGATGTATGCACGACAAGGTGTGTCACAACTATACAGGGTGTTGTTATGGCTGCATAATGTATAACCAGTATACAGCAGTTGTGTACATATTTACACAACAAGTGTCCATTACTGCACCATGGTGTTAATGGGGGTTCATGAGACAGATGGCTTGTGGGAAAATACTGCCCCTGTGTCTGGTGGCTTTGGTGCACATCACTCTCTAGGGCTTGCCAGAGGGAAGGAGTTCAAACAGACTGTGTCCTGGGTGTGTGTGTGTGCGTGGGGGGGGGGGTCTGTGCTGATTCTGCCCACCCATTCCGGGCTCTAGAGGAGCACAAGTCCTGCAGGGTGGGCAGGGAAGCACCAATGATTTTTTCTCTTGTCCTTCCTGTTAACTGCAGGTTCACCATCTTAGCTGGACGGGGTTCAGGTGTGTCAGTGCAGGGGTGTCCACTGGGGCCTCCTGGTTTCATCCTAGCTGGACGTGGGGGGTTCAGGTGTGTCAGTGCTGGGGTGTCCACTGGGGCCTCCTGGTTTCATCCTAGCTGGACGTGGGGGGTTCAGGTGTGTCAGTGCAGGGGTGTCCACTGGGGCCTCCTGGTTTCATCCTAGCTGGACGTGGGGGGTTCAGGTGTGTCAGTGCTGGGGTGTCCACTGGGGCCTCCTGGTTTCATCCTAGCTGGACGTGGGGGGTTCAGGTGTGTCAGTGCAGGGGTGTCCACTGGGGCCTCCTGGTTTCATCCTAGCTGGACGTGGGGGGTTCAGGTGTGTCAGTGCTGGGGTGTCCACTGGGGCCTCCTGGTTTCATCCTAGCTGGACGTGGCAGGTTCAGGTGTGTCAGTGCAGGGGTGTCCACTGGGGCCTCCTGGTTTCATCCTAGCTGGACGTGGGGGGTTCAGGTGTGTCAGTGCAGGGGTGTCCACTGGGGCCTCCTGGTTTCATCCTAGCTGGACGTGGCAGGTTCAGGTGTGTCAGTGCTGGGGTGTCCACTGGGGCCTCCTGGTTTCATCCTAGCTGGACGTGGCAGGTTCAGGTGTGTCAGTGCAGGGGTGTCCACTGGGGCCTCCTGGTTTCATCCTAGCTGGACGTGGGGGGTTCAGGTGTGTCAGTGCAGGGGTGTCCACTGGGGCCTCCTGGTTTCATCCTAGCTGGACGTGGCAGGTTCAGGTGTGTCAGTGCTGGGGTGTCCACTGGAGCCTCCTGGTTTCATCCTAGCTGGACGTGGCAGGTTCAGGTGTGTCAGTGCAGGGGTGTCCACTGGGGCCTCCTGGTTTCATCCTAGCTGGACGTGGCAGGTTCAGGTGTGTCAGTGCAGGGGTGTCCACTGGGGCCTCCTGGTTTCATCCTAGCTGGACGTGGCAGGTTCAGGTGTGTCAGTGCAGGGGTGTCCACTGGGGCCTCCTGGTTTCATCCTAGCTAGACGTGGGGGGTTCAGGTGTGTCAGTGCAGGGGTGTCCACTGGGGCCTCCTGGTTTCATCCTAGCTGGACGTGGCGGGTTCAGGTGTGTCAGTGCAGGGGTGTCCATTGGGGCCTCCTGGTTTCATCCTAGCTGGACGTGGCAGGTTCAGGTGTGTCAGTGCAGGGGTGTCCACTGAGGCCTCCTGGTTTCATCCTAGCTGGACGTGGCAGGTTCAGGTGTGTCAGTGCAGGGGTGTCCACTGGGGCCTACTGGTTTCATCCTAGCTGGACGTGGCAGGTTCAGGTGTTTCAGTGCAGGGGTGTCCACTGGGGCCTCCTGGTTTCATCCTAGCTGGACGTGGCAGGTTCAGGTGTGTCAGTGCAGGGGTGTCCACTGAGGCCTCCTGGTTTCATCCTAGCTGGACGTGGCAGGTTCAGGTGTGTCAGTGCAGGGGTGTCCACTGGGGCCTACTGGTTTCATCCTAGCTGGACGTGGCAGGTTCAGGTGTTTCAGTGCAGGGGTGTCCACTGGGGCCTCCTGGTTTCATCCTAGCTGGACGTGGCAGGTTCAGGTGTGTCAGTGCAGGGGTGTCCACTGGAGCCTCCTGGTTTCATCCTAGCTGGACGTGGCAGGTTCAGGTGTGTCAGTGCAGGGGTGTCCACTGGGGCCTCCTGGTTTCATCCTAGCTGGACGTGGCAGGTTCAGGTGTGTCAGTGCAGGGGTGTCCACTGGGGCCTCCTGGTTTCATCCTAGCTAGACGTGGGGGGTTCAGGTGTGTCAGTGCAGGGGTGTCCACTGGGGCCTCCTGGTTTCATCCTAGCTGGACGTGGCGGGTTCAGGTGTGTCAGTGCAGGGGTGTCCACTGGGGCCTCCTGGTTTCATCCTAGCTGGACGTGGCAGGTTCAGGTTTGTCAGTGCAGGGGTGTCCACTGAGGCCTCCTGGTTTCATCCTAGCTGGACGTGGCAGGTTCAGGTGTGTCAGTGCAGGGGTGTCCACTGGGGCCTACTGGTTTCATCCTAGCTGGACGTGGCAGGTTCAGGTGTTTCAGTGCAGGGGTGTCCACTGGGGCCTCCTGGTTTCATCCTAGCTGGACGTGGCAGGTTCAGGTGTGTCAGTGCAGGGGTGTCCACTGAGGCCTCCTGGTTTCATCCTAGCTGGACGTGGCAGGTTCAGGTGTGTCAGTGCAGGGGTGTCCACTGGGGCCTCCTGGTTTCATCCTAGCTGGACGTGGCAGGTTCAGGTGTTTCAGTGCAGGGGTGTCCACTGGGGCCTCCTGGTTTCATCCTAGCTGGACGTGGGGGGTTCAGGTGTGTCAGTGCAGGGGTGTCCACTGGGGCCTCCTGGTTTCATCCTAGCTGGACGTGGCGGGCTCAGGTGTGTCAGTGCAGGGGTGTCCACTGGGGCCTCCTGGTTTCATCCTAGCTGGACGTGGCAGGTTCAGGTGTGTCAGTGCAGGGGTGTCCACTGGGGCCTCCTGGTTTCATCCTAGCTAGACGTGGCGGGTTCAGGTGTGTCAGTGCAGGGGTGTCCACTGGGGCCTACTGGTTTCATCCTAGCTGGACGTGGCAGGTTCAGGTGTTTCAGTGCAGGGGTGTCCACTGGGGCCTCCTGGTTTCATCCTAGCTGGACGTGGCAGGTTCAGGTGTGTCAGTGCAGGGGTGTCCACTGAGGCCTCCTGGTTTCATCCTAGCTGGACGTGGCAGGTTCAGGTGTTTGAGTGCAGGGGTGTCCACTGGGGCCTCCTGGTTTCATCCTAGCTGGACGGGGTTCAGGTGTTTGAGTGCAGGGGTGTCCACTGGGGCCTCCTGGTTTCATCCTAGCTGGACGTGGCGGGTTCAGGTGTGTCAGTGCAGGGGTGTCCACTGGGGCCTCCTGGTTTCATCCTAGCTGGACGTGGGGGGTTCAGGTGTTTCAGTGCAAGGGTGTCCACTGGGGCCTCCTGGTTTCATCCTAGCTGGACGTGGCAGGTTCAGGTGTGTCAGTGCAGGGGTGTCCACTGGGGCCTCCTGGTTTCATCCTAGCTGGACGTGGGGGGTTCAGGTGTTTCAGTGCAAGGGTGTCCACTGGGGCCTCCTGGTTTCATCCTAGCTAGACGTGGCGGGTTCAGGTGTGTCAGTGCAGGGGTGTCCACTGGGGCCTACTGGTTTCATCCTAGCTGGACGTGGCAGGTTCAGGTGTTTCAGTGCAGGGGTGTCCACTGGGGCCTCCTGGTTTCATCCTAGCTGGACGTGGCAGGTTCAGGTGTGTCAGTGCAGGGGTGTCCACTGAGGCCTCCTGGTTTCATCCTAGCTGGACGTGGCAGGTTCAGGTGTTTGAGTGCAGGGGTGTCCACTGGGGCCTCCTGGTTTCATCCTAGCTGGACGGGGTTCAGGTGTTTGAGTGCAGGGGTGTCCACTGGGGCCTCCTGGTTTCATCCTAGCTGGACGTGGCGGGTTCAGGTGTGTCAGTGCAGGGGTGTCCACTGGGGCCTCCTGGTTTCATCCTAGCTGGACGTGGGGGGTTCAGGTGTTTCAGTGCAAGGGTGTCCACTGGAGCCTCCTGGTTTCACGGCTGTCTCACTGACTTGGGAAACCTCAGCATTCTGTCTCCATCACTGCGTTTAGCCACACCCTGGCCTCTGGCTGTCTTCCTGCCAGAACTTAACAAGCCAAATACTGATGCCTTATTGTGGTTCACTCACAAACAGTATGGCTGCAAACACACAACACCATTGGCAAACTCATTCATTTTGTTTTGCAAATACAAAATGTACCTATCATACAAATACACAACATACTAGTAACACATCACGCTTCAGAAACAAATAAACTAATATCTCCCACCAAAGACAAAAAGATCACGGGCCTTTTGGCACACTCTTTCTGCCATGATTATGTGGAGGATTTTCTCCCAAATGTCCTGCGTAGTTTGCCCTCCACGACAGAAGGCGGCGCTATGAGTCAATTTAAACACGACGAGAGGTGTTTTTTTTAATTTTATTGAGAAATATTTTATAACATTTCAGTTTGACAAAAAATAGACAAATAAAACAGAAAGAAGGCAGGGTAAGCAGTCCCATACCAGACATGTATAAACACAATAAAACAAAAACAAACAAACAACAACAACATATGGACCCACACAAGAGGTTTACTTAATCAGGTATAGTCCTGAGGAGGTTGCCTACATTGATAGTTTGGTTAATTTCCTATTACAGCTTTTTAAATGTGGTGGAGTTTGAAGAGATGTGCTTGGACCTGTTGTTTAAATGTTGTAGAAGACGGTGACGTCTTCAAACATTTCATTTGATGAATGTTATTTATTCTTATTGATCCCCGTGGGGATATACTACATGCTCTGCATGTAACCCATCCTAGCTGTGTAGCTAGCAGCAGTGGGCAGCTGCCTCCGTGCAGCACCCGGGGACCAACTCCAGCTGGTCTCGCCATGCCTTGCTCAGGGGCACAGACAGCAGTATTAACCCTAACATGCATGTCTTTTTGATTGTGGGGGAAACCGGAGCACCCGGAGAAAACCCACCGCAGACACGGGGAGAACATGCAAACTCCACACAGAGGACGACCTGGGATGACCCCCAAGGATGGACTACCCCGGGGTTCAAACCCAGGACCTTCTTGCTGTGAGGCGACAGCGCTAACCACTGGGCCACTGTGCATTGGTGGCACAGTGGTATAGAATTTGGCTAAAATAATGAGCAAGTTAATGACAAAATGTTCCTTGCTGGAGGAATTAGGATTGTTGAATATCAGTAACAAATGGTGTTGTTTGAGTGAAACGTCTTCATCAAAATATGTTTTGAGATCGAACCGGAAATCAGCCCGAAGAACTGTCACTGTTCTAGAGCTGTGGCAACCAGATGCTCTTTTGCAATTAGATGTTGGAAACTGAGTTTCCACCATCTAATTACAAAAGAGCATCCGGTGCAAAAGAGCATCTAGTGGCCAATGCCTGGCCACCAGATGGCACTGTTGTAGCGCTGTCTACATTTGGTCAGCCCCTGGTGACCCTGGTGGCTATTCTGGATCATGTCGTCACGCATGCTGTATGGGACAACACCTCAGGACTCCGTTCACTTCGCTCAGCGCTCCGCGCTCGTGAAAGTATAGATTGGCTGACATGGCTATGCCTTTGTTTGGGTTTTTTGGGGGGGGGGGGTTTCCCCCCTTTTTCTCCCCAGTTGTATCCAGTCAATTACCCCACTCTTCTGAGCCGTCCCGGTCGCTGCTTCACCCCCTCTGCTGATCCGGGAAGGGCTGCAGACTACCACATGCCTCCTCCCATACATGTGGAGTCACCAGCCGCTTCTTTTTACCTGACGATGAGGAGTTTCACCAGGGAGGCGTAGCACATGGGAGGATCACGCTATTCCCCCCAGTTCCCCCGCCCCCAACAGGCGTCCCGACCGACCAGAGGAGGCGCTAGTGCAGTGACCAGGACACATACCCACATCCGGCTTCCCACCCGCAGACACGGCCAATTGAGTCTGTAGGGACGCCTGACCAAGCCGGAGGCAACGCGGGGACTCGAACCGGCGATCCCCATGTTGGTGGTCAACGGAATAGACCGCCACACCACCCTGACACCCCTCAGTTACCTTTCTGAGAGGATATCTGAACTCTCGGAGAGCAAGAAAACCACTGTAGGAGGTTTTATGACTTCCTGACATGCGGGCCTCAGACAGGGAGCACAGTTAGCAGCTACTCATCCACCACCATGCTCCACACAGGACCACCACAGGGTTGTTGCCTTAGTCCCCTACCCTGTTCACACATGACTGTGTTGTCAAATATCATAACAGCATAGGGGCCTTCGCAGATGGCACTGCAGGGATTGGACGGATAAATGACAACAGTGAAGATGCCTAACGGAAGGAGGTGCGGGACCATCCGTGTGTTGTCGAGATAACAACCCCTCCCTCACTCTTGAGAAAAAAAGAAGATAATTGTTGATGTAAGGATGTCCAGAACGGTTCAGACACAAGTTTATCTCAGTGGTGTCCCTGTTGACATTGTGAAGAACTTCAGGTTTTTAGGCATTCGGATCTCAGACTCCCTCTCCTGGTCTCTACATCAGTTGTGTCATCAAGAAGCCGCAACAGAAACTACACTTTCTGAGATGTCTTAAAAAATTCAGAATGTCCAGCAAAACCCTGGTCCGTGTCTCCCAGACCACCGTAGAGAGCATCCTTGCTGGAAGCATGCTGGTGTGGTTTGGCAACCTGACCGGACAGGACAGGATCAAAAACAGCTGAGAAGGACGGTAAAAACGTTTTCAAAAGTCATAGGAACAACAGCGCCACCGCCAGCCACCCAGCCAGCACATGGTCTTTTCACCCGCCTCCCTTGGCACAACACCGACAGAACACCAGAGCTCGGACTAGCTGGCGCAAAGTCAGTTTTTACCCACAGCTGGTCAGCATAATGAACAGTAGACACCTTACATAACTTTCATTCATTCATCATAAGCTCTTCTCCGGGGTGGGGTGGCGGTGGCAGCAAGCTACGTAGGGCGCTCCAGATGCCCCTCTCCCCAGCAACGCCCTCCAGCTCCTCCTGGGGATCTCAAGGCCTTCCCAGGCCAGACTGGACATGTAGTCCCTCCAGCTAGTTCTGGGGATCTCAAGGCCTTCCCAGGCCAGACTGGACATGTAGTCCCTCCAGCTAGTTCTGGGGATCTCAAGGCCTTCCTAGGCCAGACTGGACATGTAATCCCTCCAGCTAGTTCTGGGTCTACCCTGGGGTCTCCTCCCGGTTGGACTCCAAATGAAGGTACCCAGCAGGCATCCTGATCAGATGCCTGAACCACCTCAACTGGCTCCTTTCGACGCAAAGGAGCATGACTTTCATTGATTTATCATTTTGTGGGAGTTCTGATTTCTTTACAGTTTTGTTATTTTTTATTAGTTCCTTGTACTTCTAAGGGCTGAGAGAGCCAGGGAACACACGTGTCACTGCACTGGAAGGTACATGGTACTTTTGTATGTAGTACATGGTACTTTTATATGTAGTATATGAAAAAAGTGAACTTGAACTTGAAATATGCCACGTTTCAATCCCATTGCTTTAACTGATGTGATTTGTCAGATGGGGATTATACTGAAATGCCATGTCAGCTGTCTGTAAGCGAGCCTGTCTGAAGGCCATCTTTGTTGTAAAAACAACTTTCTTTGTGTTTTTTACCGCTCAGGTGAAAGAGGCCATGCAGAGGATTCATGACAGAGGAAATATCGGAAAACTCATCCTGGATGTGGAGAAGTCCCCCACACCTTTGGTAACGAGATGTTTTCTTCTTCTTTCTTTTTACCGAGAGAATGGAAGATGCCAGGGAGTGCACAGCAACACAGGTAGCATAGCAACACAGGTAGCACAGCAACACAGGTAGCATAGCAACGCGGCCATCATACTGGCTCGTTTGCTAAGGAACAATGCCTGTGAAGATGTTTCAGAGGGTTCAGATAAGGGAGGCTGGTAATTAAAAGAGTTTTCTTCCCGTTAAACAGCGATAGTTTCCATGGTGACCACCGAGTCAAGGGGAGGCCAAGACCATCGGCCCTGTCGACATGCTCATGTTCAACAACCAATAAGAAAAAAGGCCATCATCAGAGGGAAACCTACCCGGCAACAACAAAATAACTGTTGATAAATTGTTGTTTCTATTTCGTACAGGCTTTGCCCTCTAAGAGCTGTCGCTCCTGGGCTCGTTCACATCCTGGTGCACTGCATGGGCTTCTCTCAGGTCTGCATCCACGGCATGTGTAATACCTGCGTGACCTGAGCTCTGCTGCCTCGTTCTCTTCAGCATGTGACGCAGTCAACAAAGGTGACAAAAGAAGATATGACTTCCCAGCAGGGGGTCATCTCGGTGCTTCCTGCCAAGCCGGTTATATTAGGGATTATGACCTCCATGCTCTCTGTTGAGACATTCCTCGGTCCCCGACATGCCAGACGGGCACTAACTCCTCAGGCCACGTGGCCCTGTTGTGCATGCCTGCACATGACGGAGAAACAATGGCGAGTGGATGCCTTCGTGGCGCTTCAGGAGGACGACGATGATGGCAGCTGGGCCGTTTGTAAAAGTCAGTGCAGCTGGATGCCACACCTTCTCGGCCCGCTGGCCACCTGCCTACCAGCTGGGCTCTCTTCCGGGACCTCCTTGACATCATTAAGAGAGAGGCCACTTGCAAGAGCATCCCCATGCCAGCGGCGATACATGTGCCTACACCCAGCCACTTGTTGGGTTACATCTACCACCCTGAGCAGCACACCAGGCATACCCCAGTGTGGCCACATTTTGCTGTGCTTCACCCATTTTTCTCCAGAGCGCTTTCTGAACTGGTGAAGCTGAAGGCACCTGTGGGTCCTTACGACCCCTTCGCCAATGTAGACGGAGACACAGAGCACGTTTTCCTGCCGTTCCTCCACTAGAGCCAAATCTAGCCTTCATTCTGCTGACTAGAGCAACATTCTTCAGCAGACATAAACCTACGCCACCTTCTTGTCGGGACCAACTCACCACCCGCCTCACTGACTGTGCTCAGCAGTGCTCTACCCACACAGCAGCGTCCATTAACAATATAGCGCTGCTCACTTCTTCCCTCTCCTCCATCACTGCTGAGCCTGCCGACTCCCTACAGAGCTGGGGAGTGAAATCAGGAAAGCAACGGCACTTGTCCTGACTCTCTCCACGACTGCAGCAGTGGCACGGGCCAGTATCATGGCGTGGATGACGGTGCTGCAGTGCAACATGTGGCTCCACATGTCCCAGCTTCCCGAGCAGATCAGGAAGGGATTGCTGGATGGCCCCATCAGCCCCGTTGGGCTCTTTGGGCCGCTCCTCCATGATGCTGTCACAGGATGCACTCGAGAAAGCGGTCAGGGTGAAGAGACACACCACTTGAAGCAGAGCCTCATCATGCCGACAACACCCCCAGGGCTCCTGGCACAATCGCCGGGACTCCCACCCCATCCAAGATGCCCCTCGGCCACTGCTGCTGCTGTGTCTCAGCCTGCTCCTGGCCAGCAGCCTCCTTCTCCTCAGCCTCCTCCA